>NC_087262.1:22977500-23277500 GCF_037042905.1 Lytechinus pictus
GAAAAAGTTATGTGTATGGCCATGTAGATGGGGGACTTGAGGGGCACTAACTCCCTAATGTTACAAGGCAAAGAAAAAAAGATGGCAGAAAGAGAAATATACGAATAGAAAGGGAAATTATATTTGAATCAGTAGGCTACTGGTTTCCACGAAAAAGGATACAGCACTCTATTCATATATTCAGACAGCAATAGTTGACTACGAGTTGACTATGCATGACCGTCTTTTGGTGTATTTTAAAGCTTTCTAATTTACTAATGAAGAAAGGACATTTCAGGAAGGAAAACCAATTATCTGTCAATAAAAACTAATTAAGAGAATATATACAATATTGAACATATATAAATATTTAACTATTTCTCATTTATATGGATGCATATTTAGATGCATTCAAGGAGTATGTGATTTTATATCTTTTCTTTTTTCATAATATGTTTGGTCATTTTTCATTCGTTCTTCAAGGTGTTCCTAAGGGTGCCATGACATCACACAAGAGTATAGTTGCAAATGTTTCCGCCATTTATTCATCGATTATTGTAAGTATTTCTATTTCAGCTCATCATATTTTGTTCATATTGTATCAGAAAACTAGGTTTACGTCGTATTAGAGGTTTTTCATGAAAACACTCAACCGTTCTTCAGACATACTATTTAGTCTCCTTTACTTTTATAAGGGTTGGTACAATCAGGGTAACCAAACTGTTTCATATAACTACAAAAAAGATGTTTTTCTTTTCCTATTTTTTGTATATGGTAAAAAAGTGAAATATATTCCTTGTGAGGCATTGGTGCACACACTTATTTATTTTATAGGAGTTCAATCTAGTAATTACATGTTATGTCAATTACTTAATATTTGAGAAACTACACTTGCGACAGAAATAGCTTTGACAGCATTGGAACTGTCTGAAACAAGTAGATGTGGGCGAAGTGAACATTCTAAGTTGTGAGTATAGACATAATGCACCTCTGCTGGAATTTAAGCTCGCAAGATATCTCAGGGTAAGTTAGGGTTAAAGCATTATCGCTCACTCCAAATCTGTTTCATCATGTCGTCATGAACCATTCCCTCTTTGAATTATTAATAAATCAATTCCTTTTCATTTTACTTTTATTTTTTTCCCACTAGCGTTTCCACTCGTGTGCACCTGGATCTGTATCAATATCATACCTTCCTTTGGCTCACGCATATGAACATACACTCGACGTACGTATAAATTACACTTAAAGAAATAGTATAGGGAGTTGATTATTGCACTCCGACGGATTAAAGAACAGTGTAGATGTATTGAAAATGCCGGTAAAAATAATGGCGATGAACAGCTGGGAGGTCTTTGTCGAAAATTGGTAAACCGTCCTTAGTTTCGGAGCTGACGAAAAATTGCACAATGATGTCGTTTGTCTAGAGTCCAGGACGAAACTGCCTTTTTGATTCACCAATTTTCGACAAAGACTTCTTGGTCGCTCTTTGTCATTAAGGACATTTTGCAATAAGTTTTCTATATTCTGGAATCCGCCCTGCGTCGCGGTACGAAAACTCTCTGTTTACTTTAGCTTTAGTTTACCAAGGAAATGGGAACGAATCTCCCTCTCCACCTCTCTCCCTCTGTCTGTCTGCCCCCCCCCCCCCATTATCCCTCTCCATCTCTTTTTTTATTTTCTTTCTTTCTTTCTCTCTCTCTGTCTATCTCCCCCCTCCCCCTGTCCGTCTCTATCTAGATCCCCCCCTCTCTCTCTCTCTCTCTTTCTCTTTGTGGCTCCCCCTCCCCCAATGATCCCTATCCATTTCTATCCCGCTATCTGTCCGTCTCTATCCTTTTTCCCTGTCCAGCTCTCTTTCTGCTTAGTGCTTACCCTTCCTTCATTTTTTTTTCTGATTTTGAGATCATTATCCCGAAGAAGCCCTATTGGCAAAATATTGATAATAAAGAGTAATAAAACAGAGTTTCCGTTAACATTTTATTTATTGTACCATTATGTAACAACTTTGATGAAAGGGGTATAAATGATTCTCTTTACAGGGGATGTTGTTTCTACATGGTTGTTCAATAGGGTTCTTCCGTGGTGATGTGAAAACATTAGTCAATGATATGCAGGTCTTGAAACCCGATATCTTCCCTAGTGTTCCTCGTCTGGCAAACAAACTTTATGATAAGGTAGGTGGATGACATCAATACCATTAATCTTTATTGGCTTCATCACCATTATCAGTATCCTCATCTTTATCATCGTTTTCATTTGTCATCATCATCATCATCATCATCATTACTTACCATCATCATCATCATCAACATCATCATCATCACCATCATCATCATCATCATCATTATCATCATCATCAACAAAATCATTATCAACAACAACAAAATAATCATTATCATCATCATCATCAACAACAAAATCATCATTATCATCATCATCATCAACTAAATCATAACCATCATCATCATCATTACCATCATCTTCTTCTTCTTCTTCGTTATCATCATCATCATCATCATCATCACCATCTTCATCATCATCATCATCAACATCATCATCATCAACATCATCATCACCATCATCACCATTATTATCATCATCATTATCATCATCAACAAAATCATCATTTTCATCATCATCATCGTCGTCATCATTATCATCATCATCATCATCACCATCATCATCATCACCATCCTCATCATCATCATCATCTTCATCATCTTCATCATCATCATCATCATCTTCCTACTCGCTACGCCATCATTGCCATCATTTTTCATCACGGTCCGATGAGACTTATTTGTAACTGTTGAGATACTTTCTGTCCGAATCATTTTTTATATATGTTATTTGTATAACCATGCAATATATTTCTATTCATACATGGATTATCCCTTCAATTTACACATTCAACTGACACCTTCATTATTTTACAGACAACATGTAAATGGTTTTTTTTTCACAAAATCTTTCGTAAAATAATCTCCAAGGAAGATTAATTTGGTCGTCATCAGATTATATTTTGTTATTCTCTTATTATTAATTGACAGCAATGATGATTTTCTAAAAATAATTTATGTTTATAGACTGAACCCTCTTATTCTATTCCTTCATTTACTTATTTGTTGATGTCATTTCGGCTATTATCAATTTATTCATTTATCAATCAGTTATAATTTATCTATTGATTCATTTATTCACAGATCATGGGTGGGGTCAATTCGTCGTCTTTCATCAAACGAAGTCTCTTTAACCTAGCTTACCGAATGAAATTGGGAGATGCAATGAGGTAAGGATAACGTCACAATGGAAATCCAGCTATTACCTTATTTCCTTTTCCTTTTTAGTGTATTTGTGTTGCATTTAGATTCACACGTGGTTCACATTGTCAAATAGGTTACAAAAACATGAATGAAGCTGTTCGGTGCCGAATCTGAAACTGTTTGAAATGTTTTTATAGTCATCACACTAGGAAAACAAGCTTTGTTTCACACGTTTCACGAAAGGACCCGGGAGAAGAACTTGTCGGACGTTTTATCCGACAAGTCCCATTTTATCCGACAATTACCATTGTAACAGTGTTTCTCAATCAATCATAATCAGAAAAGATGTCAGATCTGACATCTTGTCGGACAAAAATGTTGATGAAACGCTCGCCACTGAGATCTTGGCCCCGTAACACGAAGGTTAGCTATAAATCGCTAATGCAAAAGAACAATTCTGATTGGTTCCCAGTCAGTCTACTGAGCTAAATGTGCGTGTAGCGATGATCTTGATAGGCCATTTCATTTAGCGATTAATCGCTAACCTTTGTGTTACAGGCCCCTGGGCCCCTTTGCATAAAGATTTGCAATCAAACGCAACTTCATTTTCAACCAATCAACAGCGGGCAAGTGGGACTTGTGTTTTTTTTTAAACTTGCGTTTAAACGCAACTCTCTCCTCAAGGGGCCCCTAGAGGTTCGATCCATGACATTAGCTCCGGCGACAATTGCTCCGCTCTAAATTCCTCATACTAATCGAATGACCAAATTCAACCCTGGGTTTAACACTTTTCCCTACCCTAAACCTAACATAAAACCCTATTGCAACTCACACCTTAACCCTATATCTTAGACGAAATTAAGCCTAGAGCAATTGTCGCAGGAGCAAAATTAATGTCCTGTCACCCCCCCCCCCTTAGAATCTGGATATAAGTTACGTAAACAACGGCAGCCCGTGAGGAAATGAAGGCCCATAATACCCCTCTGTGAAGAAGTTAAAAGTATCAAAAGAGTACACACACTTAGAAAAGGTAGCATATCTTTTACACCTTGCCCCTTTTCAACCCTCTACATTCTCTCTCTTATCTTTACACAGAGGAATCTTCAGAAGAGATACATGGTGTGATTATCTTGTCTTCAGTAAAGTTCAGGTAATTAGAATATATCTTCAAGACCCCCCCCCCAAAAAAAAAAAAAAAAAAAAAAAAATGGCGGAGATACAGTAAGATTTTGCATTTTAATAACTGAAGAGATATGGGTAGCTGAACGTTCTGAAAGGGGGACTAAATATGGAATGAATAATTAGAAGAAGATGGTAATTTCTACGTTTATGTACACGTCTAATACAAAACACCCATAGCCCCGTACCCCGTTCCCCCCCCCCCCCCCCCGTTCAGCGGCTATTGAAAATTGCATGCAATGTCGCTATTCAGTATCATTTTCTTCGTTCAGCACCCAATGGGGAATGGAAAATACGGACTGCTGTTAATTCTCTTCATAGTTTCAAGAATTATAGATAATTCTTATAATTAAAGAAAGGTAAAATGGGATGAAACGGACCATTCTTCGTTAATATATTTTTTCAGGCATTGCTTGGAGGCAACGTCACGTGGATGATCACCGGAAGTGCACCCATTGCCCCGGAAGCACTCGAGTTTTTCCGGGTTGTCTTTGGTGTTCAAGTAAGAAGTCATTTCTTGTTGTTCTCATGTATAGTATTTTTTAAGCAGCGGCGCAAATGTTTTTTTTTTTTAGGCGGGTCGGAGTAAAAATATTGCCGCATTTCCCCATTTGTCTCTTACTCTTTTACCCAGCAATCTTATATCTTCTGCCTTGAAAAGTCATGGGGGTCATCTTAATGGCCCCATGTAGAAGTAACAGATCCGAGGGCCCAGGCCACCACCCTTAGAAGTAATGAGGAATAGAAATTTTGGGAGAAGACGATACAAAAGTGTTTGCAAATTGGTTCCCACCCTTGACATCAAGGTCATGCAAATGGCAAAATGACCCTTTCGGAAGAAAAAAGTAGGCATCCTTGTGAAACCCCAGTCAGTTTATTCTACTTGAAGGGATGGTCCGGGCTGAAAGTATTTACAGCTTAATAAATAGACTAGAATTCACTGAGCAAAATGCCGAAAATTTCAACAAAATCGGATAACAAATAAAAAAGTTATTGAATTTTAAAGTTAAGCAATATTTTGTGAAAACAGTCGTCGTGAATATTCATTAGGTGGGCTGATGATGTCACATCCCCACTTGTTCTTTTGTATTTTATTATATGAAATTAGGTTTATTCAAATTTTTTCCTCCAAGAACTAGAAAATTGGATTGACAACAGATTTAGTGCATTAGATATTTATTGCTCCAACTTATTTCATTACAAGGGAGACATATTATTCACACATGTATGAAATAATGAAAAAAATATGATTTTATGCAGCCCACCTAATGAATATTCATGACAACTGTTTTCACAAAATATTGCTAAACTTTAAACTTCAATAAGTTTATTATTTGTTATCCGATTTTGATGAAATTTTCGGCATTTTGTTCAGTGAATTCTACTCTATGTATTAAGATATAAATATTTCCAGCCCAGACCATCCCTTCAAAACACAATCCCATAATTCCTAAGACTATTTTTTTGCCATCCATGAATCAAATCTATAATAATTATTTCAAGATAATCTTACCAAATATTTACCCCTGACAGCAAGATGCATGTGATTGGGCGTAATAGCCCTTCCGGAAGAAAAAAATAGGCATCCTTGTAATACCCATGCACCACTAACCCTAACCCTATGGTTTTCTTAAAATGACTATCTACAGATATGTGAAGCCTACGGGCAGACTGAGTGTGTGGGAGGAGCTACTTGTACTGTTCCTGGTGAGACTGTCGCGGGTCATGTTGGTTGTCCTCTTCCCTGTAACATGATGAAGGTTGTTGACGTCCCAGAGATGGGCTATTATGCTGTCAAAGACAAAGGAGAAGTAAGCAACTAACGGGGGATGATCAATTTAGGATAACTGGGGTCCGTTTCATGAAAATTGTCAGCACTGTAAATTTGTCATCCTCCGACAGTTGTCATAGTAACATTCAGAGACTAGTGCTTCTTAGCCTATCAAAACCCAAGGATTTTACTGAAATTGTAAGCACTGGCAATTTTAGTTAGTTCTGACATCTTTGATGAAACGCCCTCAGGACCATTTGTCCGGGAAAACAAAAACCGTGGATTAATTTGTCTGATGAACATTTTCGTAGAACGCATCTCACTTGCCAGTTGCTTGCTTAAAATCTTCATCTAGGAGTTTTCTCTCGAGAGACAACCTGACTAAAAGTCAACTTCTTCGAAAAGGTAACCTAATTTACCATGGGATATTTCCTCATGGTGGTATATTAAAAGAACCCTAATATAGGCCTGTGTATTTTTCAGCTTACGCGACAACTTAATGAATAATATGGATATATTTGACGGTTCGGATTATGACAAGGCCAGCATGTGCCATCAAAATCCTTCAATTTTGCAATGACACGACCGCACAAAAATCATTACTGCATCAAATAATTTCAAATGTGCATACTCGTAAAATTGCATTGATATATCATTGTTATCATCATATATTTTGTTTGTTATATTATCTTAACATTGCTGTGAACATGATTGATATCAATGTTATCATAACAAGCAATCATAGCTACCATCTTAAAACCCAAAAAGTGTAAGTAAGAAAACTTGATGATTTCATATCTGTTACTTAATTTGATATATTGATAGGTTTGCGTCAAAGGTCCGAACGTCTTCAAAGGATACTACAAGAACAAGGAGAAAACCGACGAGGCACTCGATGCTGATGGTTGGCTTCATACAGGGGATATTGGTCAGTGGTTGCCGGTAAGTTTGTCAAAATCTGAAACATGAACCGCCACGGAAAGCTCTTAATATTTCTTCTTATTTTCAGGCAAGTGATCCCCCCGTTCCACGAATGCAGACGATTGTCGCAAGCCAAAATACTCTTATTACCATGAAGACGCATTCGCTCTTTAAAGATCCAAATAAGCAAAATTTGAAATAACGACTTCACAAAGATAGGCCAATATGACCATAATGATGCCCTCTCCTTGGGCCCTGTACTCATTATCCATTCCTTGAAGATTTTTCATTATCCCCCACCCATTTTGTTTTTTGAATAAAATCATGATAACTGATTAAGTGGTGTTCAATAATTATACGATCTTTGCTGACATGTAATCAACAATATTAAGGTACTGTCATGATAATTTTAATGTATTTTTTCAGTAACATGACTCTAATTGAAAGAAGTCTCTTGTTCTGAGTAAAATAAGTTCAGACATTTGACATTTTGTTACGGTTTAGCTGATGAAGAAATTCATAATGAGCAATGAGTTTGAATGTGGTGTTCTTGACGACTTGTTACAATATTCGATTTCATTGTATTCCTTACTTTAGAACGGAACGCTCAAGATCATTGACCGGAAGAAGCACATCTACAAGCTTGCACATGGAGAGTATGTTGCTCCAGAGAAGATTGAGACAGTCATTACGAGGAGTGGTCTGATAGCACAGGCATTCGTCTATGGAGAGAGTCTGAAGGTAAGAAAAAAAATGGTCTCGTGGGCCCTAGTTCTCGTCGACACTCAGTCTCGTGGACCCTCGATCCGTGGATCCTTATATCAAATGGATCCTTGGACAAGTCAAACGTCGGTCAGATGGGTAGACCCTAGGTGGTCACTAGAACAACTTAATGATCTCTTTGAGAAAGTATTATAACATTGAGAGTTACAAAATTGGGATACGCAGATAAAGATAATTGTGATGATGGTGATGATGATGATAATGATGATGATGATGATGATTATGAGACAGTTTTTGATTTCCTGACAAGTCACTTTTGCTACTTACAGGAAGGCGCACTGTTGAATTACAACAAGTGATTTAAATGTTAGCTGGGGAACATTCCACAAAGCATCTTTCACTGACATCTGTTATCAACTATTGAAATCCTTGTATCTGATGGGCTTAGAGCAGAGACTTTAGTGAAAAATCACTTGTATTGCGACCTTAACTGATAAATTCGGTGGCAGCGGTGGGATGGTTGTGCAGTGTGCACATTCTTGGTTACCACCAAGCAAAAAAGATGTTATTTACGTACGCATTTTCTTTGGGGAGCAAGTCCACCCCCTCCCCTTGGATCTATACCAGGGCTCCGTTTCATAGAGACTTGTTATAATAACAAATACAAAATTTCTATAACAAATTTACCATTAGCCAATCAAATGGAAGGATTTCGCTAGCTTTTAACTATTATTGCAAATTTGTTATTGTAACAAGTTTTATGAAATGGGCCCCAGGTCTTGACTCTTGACATAGTTGCATCTCTCACCATAAACTGTACATGTTGGTTCTTCTCTTTCTTCAGGCTTCAAATGTGGCAATAATCGTACCGGACGAGGACGAAATACAGAAGTATGCCAATGCAAACCACATCAGTGGTTCCATCGAAGATCTATGCAAAAACCTGGTAATTTTTTTGTTTTTTATTGTTTGACTTATATAATATTTCATTTTTTATAGATTTGACAATAAGGACCAACTTGACTGAACCATATAGTATTAAACAATGCTAATTCCACATGTTGAGGGAGAAATTAGTCGTTGTATCACTTGACAATGAGGAGAAAATTAGAATATTTCATATTTCATATAATAAAATACAAAAGAAATAGTGAGTTGATGACGTCATAGTCTCCTCATTTGCATACCAGCCAGGATGTGCATTTAACTGTTTTGTGAAATTAAGCGAAACTTTAAAATGTCATACCTTTCTTATTTTACATCCGATTTTGATGAAATTTTCAGTGTTATGCTTGTTGGAATTTTCTCTTTTTATTCAAATCAACTTTTTGTTGGGGTGGATTTGTCCTTTAAGCATAATTCGTCCACCTCTTTACTAGGTTTCCAATTATTTTCTTTGCTGCGCCTTGAGCATCATTTCATGATGAATACCGGCGCATTACAAATTCCATATTAGTATTATTATTATGATGATGATGATGATTATTATTATTATTATTATTATTCTCACTTCTACAAAAAAAATTCATTTGCCCCCCCCCCCCCTTCTATCAAAATCCATATTCACTTCTGAGAGTTTTTGAGAGGCATATCAGCAAATATGGGACAGAACTTGGGGGCACAGTGATGTTTACCTGACTGTGCGAGACACTGGGACTGCCACTGCAATGTAGATTAATTACAAACCCTTTAAGTGATATCAAGTTGATAAACAATTCAGCCCTCAGACGATGTTGCCTCAATTATATATCGATGTTTTTATTTAATTTCTGCCATTTTGCTACAGAAAATACGAGATGCTATCAGAACTGAACTCTCAAACGTTAGCAATGCAGGAAAACTGTGTGGATTCGAGAAGGTAATACTGCATTCAATCGTATTGAATTGTATTGCATTATATTGTTTTTACGCCAATTAAAAATAAAAACATTGGTGTATATTAACTATTACAAAGTAAATACTAATAAAAAGATGGAGGGATTGATAACATAACAAAAATGTTTTAAAGAGTGGTCTTTAATGTATTAAAGCATAATGTATTAAGTATAAAGTAGGAAAGGAAAAAAAATCCATTTTAATTGACTTACAATAATGACATTAACAAACTGGAAGACAGTTAAAGAGAAACATATATACAATGTGTATACAAATGAATAAGAGTTGATATTATAGATTAGAAATGAAAGCTACAGAATGTCGGGGATAATGTTATTAAAAGTATTTTAATGCGTCAATATTTATGTGATGGGGAAGAGTATCATGTGCGCATTTGATATTGACACTAATTTTGGAACGTGAAAAATTCAGCTACACGCTGATAACACTCCTCATCCCCTTCACACAGGCATATAAAAATGATAAAAATCTACCATAATTTAGTCATTAAGTAATAATTAATTAATTCATGCTCCTAAATAATGTATTCTAAATCCAATTTATTGATTTCATCACCAATCAATTATATGCTCGTAAAGGTGTTTGTATAATTATATACTTTTGGAAATATAAGCTTTTGACCATTTGTTTATGATCCTGTTTTAGTTTAATTTCCTGTTATTCATTATCAAAAGAAGCAGTTTCTCGAATCGTTATCAAACCTTGTTTTTGAGCAAATTGACGTAATATTACAGGTTTAGAGTTTAGATTATATACCTTTAAAATTTTTACAAAACAACTATTGGGGACCGTCCCAGCGGTACTTTCGTAATCCTATTATAGGGAAGTTCGTTGTTTATTTTTTTTTTGTTTTTTTTACATTCACAATTTAGTGTTTTTCATTCCATTTATAAGCTTGAATAACAAATATTGTTTTGTTTTGTCTGTTTTCAGGTGAGAGAATTTTCCCTACAACCTGAACAATTCAGCATTGAAAACGGTCTCCTGACTCCCACCATGAAGAATAAACGGGTGGCCATCAAGGAGAGATACCAGGCAGAAATCGATGAAATGTATTCCAGAGTACAGTAATCAATCTAATCTACCTTTCTTATTATGACGTCATCATGATGGTGCTAATCCGATGTAATGTAGCACGACTTAATAGCAGTGTATTCCAAACAGCTTAGAACGAACACCTTGACTGTAAATTAAAGAAAACGTGTTTGGTACAATGATGCTAGTAATGAGGTATCTCAGAGAAACTGAACACAAGGCCTGTGGCTTTGTGTTAATCATTAAAAGGATCGAGTGTCATATTTGCTACTACTTAATTTTAGCATTAACTATTGACTACACTAAACGAAACAACATGTATACAGTTTATACAGCCTGGCTTACTTTCCGCATAAACGTGCGATTGTTCTTTAAAAGTATAATGAGTGTTTGAACAAATATATCAAATTTAGTACATAATTTCAACTTTTAAGCAATAAATATTAAAAATTTAATTTGCTTTTTAAATTTGCAATATTTTGTTTTAAACTTTAAACAATAACTGATCGGTTCACATATTAGACCAGGGGATAATTTCATATAACTTGTTATAATAACAAATTTGTAATAAAGAGTTAAAAGCTAGTGAAATCCTTCAATCTGATTGGTTGATAGTGAACCTGTTATAGAAATTGTGCATTTGTTATTATACCAAGTTTTGAATGAAACGAGACTCGGCACTTGGGTTGTATAAGCGGTTTTTTCCCCCGAGTACTTCCTCGATTGGAAAAATGCTAATGTTTCATTTGATTAGATCTCGCATGGTTCCCCATTAATTTTATATGACTCTTTGGAGCCTCTCACTGACAAATGCCGCTCATTGATACTAAACGGGCAAGTTTTAAGACGATTAAAAAACATTAAGATAATAGCCAAGCGAAGCATTCCTTACTGGAAATGGGTAGCACATTTTGAAAGCTACACATTTTGAAAGCATACACTCTGCCCAAAATTTGAATATTCTGTGTTCGGCTTTGAATGCTAATGATGTGACAAAATGAGAGACAAAGAGCATGAAATTGGAACTTAGAATATCTGACCTGTTGCCATGGTTTCTAATTACTTTATCATAATGTAATGCCGTTTGTTCATTTCTAGAATTAATCTTGTTTTTATGAGGTGTTGGCCATTATAAACGGAACATTACAGTACTCGGGTATTCCATCAAAGTAGCCTTTTTTTAAGCAACTTCTTTCTGTTGCATTTTATCAGAAAGTTATTGTGTAATTGAATTACCAGATGAATGTTGACTGATAGTAGTAACACTTGAAGTCAGCTTTGCAATCGAATTAATGTCTTCCAAATAATTAGGTTGTTAAGATTTATTAATCATCAAAGTATTATGTTCTTCTACTTCTTCTGGTGGCAATGTATCTAATAATATTGTTCTAATTATTTTATTGTATTTTAAAAGATATCTCTTTTTTATATAGAATATGCATTAATGTTTCTGTCGCTAATTTGCAATTTACAGGGTATACATTGTTATTTTGTTTTTCTTGGCTTATAATCCATGCATAAAGATATCGATGAAGTGAAAGATCGACGATTTCGCACAATACATGTATTTCAAGAAATAATATATCACTGTGGCGTTAAATAGGAATCTTACAATTCTGTTTTTTTTTGTCGTTAATGCCTTTTTTTTTTGCTTTGATAATGAACCATGCAAAAAGAATTACCTTTTCTCTAAAATCATATCGATAACGATAAAAATCGACGATTCCGCACATTTCAAAATTATATCACCATTGCGTCAAATAGGAATAGTACAATTTTCATTTTTTGTTTCTTTCCTGATTTTTATGTCAAACCTTTATCCCTCATACACGGTGCCAGTTACACAAAGAGTATACGTTTAAACGCAAGTCCAAATATCAATCGCATATCTCGAATGCGTGCTTTTGATTGGTTGTAGAGTAAATTACGTTTGATTTAAGATTTGTGCTTGATTGCCACTCGTTCTGCAACCACGGGCCCCTGAAAACCAAGAATATTTGTATTCTACTCCCAGGTTCTACCGATCAATGCAAGCGGGTAGTTTATCAGTAAAACATAGGTTTGCGAAATTGTTAATCGTATGAGAATGTCGGATATATTTTGTTGTTCGAGTAGTTTAAGGATACTTTCTTCCCCTTTTGCGTAGCTTTATGATGGTTTAATAGTTCTACAGCTGTACAGTGTGTGGTAAATAATACGACAAATGAATGACATCTATTATACATTTTATAAATCTTTATAAAGAAGAATAATGATTAAATATATATTTTTGCAGTTGTGATAACATTTACTACATGTGTCTATGGAATGGGTATCAATATTGAAGCAAATATTTATAATAAAATCTTGTTACTTTTAATAAAGACGAGTAAAAATGTCTGATCATTTTGTTTTAGATATACATGTAGTTTTATTGAAACAAAACGAAGGATGACAACGGACAAAATTATTCCATTAAAATCTATCGCAATATGGAATCCTAGTTTCTTCTTGGAAAATCGGAATGTGATACCATAATCAAGTTGTCAAACGATTGCAAAATTTCTACAGAAATCCATATTAATTTAATGAAAACGAAATCTGGAAATGGATTTCAACTAACCAGTGCATGACCTTTGAAGGAGGGTGCTACCATCACTGAATTACTTTAACGGGGTGCATTTTGTTGGTCTCGTAACGAAGAATTGCGAATTTCCAAGACTTATTCTCTTAACGAGTTCCTCGTTCATGTAGATCCAAACGCTAATGATTAGCAAATAATCTCATTCATATTCAGAAAAAGTAGATAAAAGGCATATAGTAAACACACAGTAAAAAATGCGCATTGTGAGTGTATTCACTGTAAAATGTTGTTCATAATGGAATTAACCTCGTTTTTTACTGAGAGGTTCAGTTCAAGAAGTGTAAGCATTGCAAATACCATGAATACAGGCTTGTGTTCTTTGTTCCTGGACGTATCGCAACGTGTACATATTTGATAAGACCATGTATGTTTTTTTTTAATATTCTAGTTGGAAATTATAAGAGCAATTCTTACGATACCTCATCAGAAAGTGTGAGGTCTGAATAAAAGTCTATCAAAACAGTACCAAACTAGATGTCTTGATTATAAGCAATACTCCAATATAGACCTACTAAAGTTCGTTTGTCTGATTATAGAGGTTTTCGAAGCAGCTTCAAAAACTGTACAACATCGGATGCTTTCCTCCTCATCTTCGCCATCGCAGGAGATTTGTTGCTTGCTCTTTTTCGAGTAACAGAATCAGCCGATCCTCTGTTGTAATAAAGATGTGTTGGGACTCCACCGGTGTAACTCATTGGGACTTCCGGCTTTTCTAAGGAACTGGTGCCATTGTTACCGTCACCGTTAGCAGCACCCGCCTTTGGTCTGACACTGGTGCCCTTGTCATTGACCGAGTCCTTGTCGTACCGAAAATGATTTGGATGGAAGTTTTCTTTTTCCGTTAAAAGCGGCGAGGATTCGATTTTCTGTTGCTGCTTTTCCATTGATCCCCGGCTCTTCTTAATTAGCTTTTTGTTTGAGGTTTTCTTGAAGGTCTCTCTCGTCATCGTGTTCTGTTCAACTTCAGACAACACATAGTTTGCACCTTGAGGGCGCCTTCGGGTGTCTTCGTGCTCGGTTCGGACTTCGGTTGATGTTGCTGCAGCTGTGCATGACTGCGTCTTACGATAGGCGCCAAAGCTGCATTCTGCTTCGAGATCAGCACCCCACCTCGAAGTGGCGGGAGAAGCCGAAACAGATAAGCGCGGTGATTGGTCGAAGTAGTTCTCACGTGACAAACATCGCCCAACGCTCACCCAATCATTGATGGAAATATCTGATAAGCTATTGCCGCAGACATTTGTGTTAGTGACCGAATGAATTCCAGAATTTTTCTCCACACGACTTAAGAAACTGTCAGTGTTTGCCATTGTATACGAGCTTGGTTCACCAGAAACACATCCACTCACAGTATCTTTGTCTTCTCCCTTTATATCTGACTGATCGGTTGGTTCTGATCCGTACTTCGAGAATAGTTGACTCTTGAAAGTGGCGAGGTAGTCCGAAAGTATCTCCAATACCTTTCTACGAATACGTTGCATATAACCTTCTTCGTCATCAATTTTCGGATCTTCTAGATTCTCTGTAAGGCTTTGGTTAATCTTTGAATGTCGAGCACATGGACACCAGCTCTCCTCGAGCAATTTCCTGTAGAAGTAATTTCAGAAACATCAGGAGATGATGATTAAACAAAATTTAGTTCCACGTATGAAAGTGAAAAGGGTGGAGAGCCTATGTAGTAGCATGTTCTACACTTCTACTATGATGACATATATCACTACGAAATGCGTCCCTATGTCCTCTTTGAAAGGAACATAAAAGGGAAAGAAATAAAGCGAAGAAACCAATTCATCATTGTTCATTAAACTAAGAGAGAGAGATGAAAAACTAAAAAAATGTAATGGAAATACCAATTTTGCATTTGCTTTCAAAATTGTATTTGAAAAGGCAAATTATTAGTTCAGGGCTTCAGGCCAAGTTAATACATATACAGGTAAGAAAACACAGACCATTTTTAGCATTATTTTAACACTGTATAACAAATCGTTTGAAATCACGTGCAAACATTCAGTGTTATACCTGTAAATATGATCGCAGAGTTTATCTATGAGAGCGTTGACGTCGTCTTTAGTTCCAAATGGCTCGCCGCTCTGTGCTCTCTGGAATATATCAGCTACCTGATCTTCCAAGTTCAGTCTATTATCTGAATTTTTAAGAAATTTAAGAGAGAAATAAAAATGGACTAAAGGGGTTCACTGCAACCCCCCCCCCCATAGAAATATATAAATTAACAATATTAATAAATAAATGATAATAATTAAAGTAATAATAATGATGATGGTGATGTTGATGGTGATGATGTTGATAACAATAATAATGATAATAATAATATTGATAATGATGATGTTAATAATAATATTAATATCAATAGAAGTAAAAGGGCAGATGACTTGTCCAGAAACGTTACATCGTTTTCGATAAGTTTAAGAAAAAATCAAGAATGATAGCAATCAGATTTTAAATATTAATTTGTCCTATAACATTGAAACGATTTCTATATAGCTTTCGGCGCTTTAAGAATACTTTATGATTACCCCAGTCATCGGATTGTGGCTCGCCAGCACACAAAGTAGGGTCCTATGCACATTCCCCACTCCCTGGTGAGTATTCAAACAAGAGTTTTCATGCTCAATATTCTAGTCATCCCGAGTACATTTGTTGTCGCATCCTATCGGACTGGGTACACAATTCTATTTAAGCTTTTAGCACTTTTTAGCAAAGTTATGAAAAAAAACGTTTTATCTACCAAATATAGTTTCGCGCTTATCTATTCTTCTGGCAGAGAAATCCTGTCTTCAATCTCAAACATTTCTTTAATCAGCAAATAATAATTAAATGATTAGATCAATTTGCTTACATTACATTAACACGGGTAAATGTATATCACCAAATAAACTTATGATAAAAACTACACTGTTCTACAGAAATTCCCCTACGGGGTTGTATGGCTATTATTACCCGACTATATATATTTGAGTCCCATCTTATGTGCTTTATCAAAATGAAATAGAAAATAATTTGCGTTGACCTGAAATATTTCTTACAGAGTTGATTTTAACTCGAAGTGCCTTACCTCTTTCTCCACTGTCATTGGACATAATTCTATATTTTATTTGATCTCCGAGTACATTTTCCCTTGCCGGAAGAATATTGATACATTTTACAAGAGCATTCTGGAAACAAAATCTGGAATCTAAGTTTACCCTTCCTTAAATATTTCTAAGACTCGGCCTTAATCCTGCAAAGTATGTGACGTATATGATTCATCGTTTATACAGAATTACGTAAAGACATTTATTTGCAATGGACCTGTTGCTAGGAACTGCGCAAAAAATATTTTCGGCCTATATCTGCGCAGTATGCGCCATCATATGTGTGACGTCACAATGGATGATGTCATTCTTGCGCGTGCGCACTAATCACCGATAGAGATCGATCGTGATCGATGAAAAGGTTTGAACTTTGAACTGTACGATGAGCTCTTATTATGAGAGAGATCGAGAGAGAAAAAAATATTGTAATGGTGGCAAAGTTTATAATTCCCAACACTGGCGGTACAGATGGGGGGGGGGGGGGGTGATGGGGCGCATGGACCCCCAAAAAAATCATGACAAAGGGAAAAAGGAGAAAAAGGAAGAAAAAGAAATGTTGAAATAATGATACAGTATGACTTTATGAATATTATGTCAAAATCTATCACAAAATTTGATTTCTGTATCCCAAAGGCAAAAATTTTGCTCGCTCGCAACTTTTTAAAAATTTGTGGCTTATCACGCCGCTGCTTCCTAAGAATTCTTATTCTCTTCGATTCCCCATCTTATTGTTAGGATTGATTAATAGAAAGGCCTTAATTGTTTCAAGATTATGTGCCATACTTTTAGAAAGCATTAGTAATGTGGAAAAAAACTTAAGGGCCCCTTTTTTTGCAATATGAAAAAGAAATCGACATTTTCGTAACGTAATTAATTCTGAAAATTAAGTAATATGCAAAATAAGCACTGGTGTTGAAGATTAAAATATGTTTTTTCCTCATTAAAATGCATTTCCATGGAAAATGAATGCTTTAGTGCCCCCTGTAAAATATAAAACTATTGATATACCAGTGCTTTTATATTTAAATTAAAAACGACGCAGAAATATCTTTCTAAATGTTTAGCTTTCACTCAGTGGAAATAAAGGTTTATTTCCAATCGGTCTAATGACAATTCGTCCACTTACCAACTCGTCTTGGTCCACCATCATTCTGTTCGTCCACTATCCACATGGTCTAATTGCCATTTCGTCCACTCACCATTTCGTCTAATAACCAGTTGGTCCAATAGCCACCCAGTCCATATACCATTTGGTTTAATTGAATCCAGTGTTAATTTGGTAAAATGATTGAAATGAAATGGGTATTAGACCAACTGGTTACAAGACGAAATGGTCATAGACGAACTGGTGATAAGACGAAGTGATGATTGGACTAAAAGGTTATTGGACCAAATGGTTGTTAGACGAAGTGTTGATGGACGGAATGGCATTAGACTAAATGAAGGTAGACCATGTGATGAGTTGGCAGTAGACGAATTGGCAATTTACCGAAATAAATGTTTCATTCGGAACTATCCGAAATAGCGCCACTTTTTCCTTAAGAGTTAATCCGGAAAATATGTATTATTTCAAATTGCGATCGGCGGTAAAGTGAGGAGGTCAGAATAAAATTCAAATATAAAAAGATGCCATACTCATGAATGTCAATTGTGATTGTATGATCTTTTTGTATTCAATTGGATCACTTTTTTTTCCTCCCCCCCCCTTTTTTTTTTTTGGGGGGGGGGACTTACTTGAAAAATCATAATAGAGACTTCCCGACCTATGGCCGGCGGGTGCCTTCTCAAACTGATTTCTTTATTTATTTCATTTTTAATTTTTTTTCTGAATGTTTTTTGCCTTATTTCTAATTCTAATCATTAGTGTAAATAAATTTCAATGGAGATCCCATCTTGTATATAGCAAAAGAAGAATACTATGAGATGTATTTATTATACTTTTCAGGATTTTACCATTTTATATCTATTTTTATGAACACTCACTTGTTGTCACCCTAAATGAAACGATAATCAGAAAATAACACGGACCAGCGTTTCATTTTCTTGTTATTTTTATTAAGTGAAGGTCAACCCGGAAAGCCGGTTATTGATAATGATAGGCTGGGAATGACAATTTGTATTTACTGGTTATTTCAAACTTCCGCTGCCAGTAGCGTTACACAAGTGGCCATCTGGTTATTTTGATATTTTAAATTAATCCAATTTAACACAACAATGGATATATGACTGATAGTGTTCGAAGTAGGTACAAACCACGTACATAAACCCTTATCATTTTTTATTGATTATGTTACTCGTTTCGTTTCCCTTATCTAGTATTTGAAATGAAAATTCAACATTGAAAATCCATGGGTGGATATCCCTGGAGCCCCCATCGTATTTGATTTTTTTACAGCAACTATTGAGAGAGGTAGTCTCGTTACCCCCTAATCTAAAGTGACGAGAAATCTCTAGTTTAATCCTATGGTACAATCCCATCCACCGCATATTCTACACCCCCTGCCACCTCGTCAAATTGCATGCAGCTATCTATAGCTGGCGCTCTATCAACGTAAGTTTGCCTGCCAGAAAAAGTTGTCTGCTGCTTGTTGCATGGAAGCCCAAGATATGTGTGTTTTATTCCTGTCAAATCACCTCTCCAAAAGCTTGTTTTAAGATGAAACCGTTACATTTCTTGTGCCGAATTATAATTGGATATACCATAGGAGTCACTTCAGGTAAGTGGAATATTGTAAGTTAAGTTATTTTCAGTTAAAAGTATGAGTAATGTAAGGACGTGTGCTCAGTCTTTCGAACGCTTATTGCGTGAGCCGCTCCCCTGATCTTTCGGCAGGAATATTTTAGGAATCGCCTATGACTCTGGCGGGTCCTCGGATGGAAAACGACTCGGATATGCATATGGATGGCCGCGGTAATTGCGATTTGTCATATTCCATTTAGGAAGCCGTACAAAAATACAGTATGTTAAGTGTTTAGCAGAGAAGAATACAAGAGAGAGAGAGGGGTTGAATTTAGACCAAAGACAAAGTTAGGTTTCGGGGTTTTCGCCAGTGGCAGGGCCATTATTAGACCCCCCCCCTCCAAACAGACAGATTTTGGCTGTTATAGGTTGGATATTTGGAGTATTACTAGGGTAATAATTGTTATGACTGATGATGGTAATCTGAGGTAATGGTGGTCCAGAAACTAGAATTTAGGTCCTGTGTGGTGGTTGCGTGGTGATGATGATGATGATGATGATGATGATGATAATATGATGGTGATGATAATATGATGGTGATGATGATGATATGATGGTGATGATGATGATGAATATGATGATGATGATGATAATGATGATGTTGGTGATTAGTATGATGATGATGATGGTGTTGGTGATTAGTATGATGATGAATATGATGGCGATGGTGATGTTTGTGATGGTGATGGGGATGATGATCATAATGATCATGATGATGATTACGATTGTGATGATCATGATGATCATGATGATGTTAATGATGGTGTTGGTGATTAGTATGATTTGAATATGATGATGATGATGAATATGATGGTGATGATTGATGGTAATGGTGATGATGATCATAATGATCATGATGATTACGATTGTAATGATCATGATGATCATGATAATGATGATAAAGATGATGATGATCAAAATTCAAAATCAAATTAAGCTTGAAAACTGGAAATGTAGATTATCAAGTTTCATAATTCCTAAATTTGTAAAAAGATGGGGGGGGGGTATGTTTGATTATAGTGTCAAGTGCATCACAGGATGTTATGACTATTTAGGCATCCCCAGAAAGATCCTAAGATTAGGCAAAATCACTTTGTATAAAGCAAATTTATCCTTCTTCTGGGGCCCGTTTCATAAAGGACTTGCAACTGTTGTAACTTTGCCATTATGGCAACTACCATGGTAACATGGCTCAACAGCCAATCAGGATCAAGGTTGCCATGGTAGTTGCCATAATGGCAAAGTTACAACAATTACAACTCTTTATGAAACTGACCCCAGATCAGCTCTTTGCTGCAGAGCCTTATGATCTTCTGACAGGAAACACTTAAAAAATTGTTGATTTTTTTTTAATAAATAATAATGATAATAATATAGGGTATTTATATTGCGCACATATCCACCTTGTTAGGTGCTCAAGGCGCTCCTATATTACCCGGCTAAGCTAGGCGTTCATAAACACAGAACACATAAAGAAAGTGATGAGGTAGTACATTGAATGAAAAGCATCTTTGCACAGTTATACACACTGTATCCGAAATTTACAAATGTGGACTGGAAAAGTGATAAAAGCTTTAGAAAGAGAGAAAATTAATAACAGTATACATAATGAGGGGATTTGTTTCACTTCCTTTTTATGAATTTTATTTTAGACAAAAAATTCCTACCATTATGTCACTTTAATGATAATCATGCCTTGTAGTTTTTCTGTGGAGCTGATTCAGCTTTTAAGGTACAGATACAGTATGTCAGTGATTGCATATTTTCTTTATGAATTTTGCAATCCCATTTTATTTATTGATTTGAAGGCGGTCATGCAGGACTGCATCTTCTTCCAGTTAGAGGTCAACAAGTTCTGATTGCAGTTTGAGCGATCTTACCCAGAATATAATCAATATGGAATGAGTGTTGTTTTTACCGGACATGGTTGTGAGTGGATAGATAGAAAGATGGAGTGAGAAAGATAGAGAGACAGGATGGGGGGGGGGGGTGCAGGGGTCATGATTTAATTACCTAAATATCTCAGTTATTCTTCTTTAGTTTTGATGGAAAAGATTAAGAGTTGTGGTTCTTTATTTCCTTCATAGATGTGTACAGGCATAGATGCACTTTATTATTATCATTTACATTTTTTTTTCTATATTGAGGAGGCTCATGAGGGGGAGGGGGTAATTGTATGACATTTGGATTTATGTAGGAATGCACATTTACTTTTTATTATAGGCTTAGTACAAGATTAATTAAATTTCAAAGCTTAATTTAATTTCCATCAAGAAATTATTGTTAGGTTGACAATACAATTGAATAATATACCTATGTCAATCTACTCCCATTTTTTTCCATCTCACCAGCAGAGTTTTATTCTGTAATATTGTGAACCAGTGTGTACATATATTAAACAATAAATTCAAATTTGTCCACACAGATATTCTGTTTTATTCCACATGTTCAATATATTCTTTCATGCCTATGTTTTACTCAAAGGAAAATTTGACTCTCTGCATAATTAGGGCTGGCTGGAGTGGAGTCCATTTCACATGGTCATACTGAATGGCTAATCAAGTAATCGACCCCCTGGAATTTTAAATTATATTTCACTCCACCTAGAAAGTTATACTGAACCATGCAACTAAGCCAAGATAAAAATCCATTTAGAGGTCCTATTTTTAGACATAATGGATGTTGTTGCGTACTCAGTCGATCTTTCTTGACCCAGCCTTTTCTGAATGACCCAGGTCAATCATTTGACCAAGCTACGATTCCACTATCAATGCATGGACTCTGATATTAGTGGGCCAAACTCCTTGGACTATAATAATTCAGTTTTCATCAGGAAAGCTTTAAGAGCTGAATACTAAAAAGATGGAAATGTATTAATTTAGAAGAACTTCAGTGACCACCCTGATATCTGAATGATCATTTTAGTCACTCCAAATCAGTATTAAAAACTCAAAACACATTTCAATCCACTGCACCCTGCATTCAATCTAATTGTTCATTTTCTCTCTGTGTCTACTCCCTCACCTTTGCGTTTTAAGCAGCGTATATTTCAAACAAAAATGGCTCTCAATTCTACTCTCCTTCATAGAATAAAATTGTTTATTTTTTACACAAAGATAAGCTTTGCAAGGCATTGTAGGCTGATGCATTCAAACCTAATGCACAAAGCTTGGAGCTTATGTAAGTCTGTGGACTTGGACTAATGGAAACTCGGTCAAAACATATATTCTAACGATCCATCATCAGCTCTATAGGCTCTATAGTGATGTAGTCCCTCACCTCACATTGACCCTGCGATTTGGAGGAGTGCCCAAGTTTGTAATTGTAGAATTATTCCCACTCCACAAGACATCCATGAGAATAGCAAACAAGGCTTTGAATTTCACCATGTACATTGAAACCCTTTCCCTTGATGTTATGATTGAATCAAGAAAATAAGATGACACAGGGGAGCATTTCATGAAACAGGTAGTCAGTGATTTCCACAGAAAAGTTGTTATAAGCTACTGAAATCACTGAATCTGATTGGCTCCCTGCAAATTTCCTCATTGAAAATCACTGGCAAAATGCTTCTTGAAACCCTCCCTGGACTGAATTGAATGGAATTCTAGTACAAGATTGTATGTACATGTACTTGGACTTGAGAAGTAGGTTTTGCAGGTCATGCAATGAGAAATTGAATCTGTGTACGTCTAGACTGAAGATATGATGATGATTGTGAGGGGTTATTTATAGCAGAGGTGAGATCACTTTCCCCTTGCAGCATTAAAAACTAATTAGAGTCAAGTCACTCATACCTCCATGTGTTGATCTGTGCTCTCTGTACAATCTATCACCGCCTCCCGATTCTAGCTCCCTTCTGCTTAATAGTTCACTCAGTTCTCTACCTTCTCACAAGTTTCTTTTGCATTATTTCTGATGCATGTAGCAGTATGATATGGAATATGAGTAACATAAATTTAACAGCAGGAATGCACAACCAGGGGGTTCAAGGTTAGCATGCCCCCCCCCCAAAAAAAAAGGTACTTAGATTCAGGCCATTATTTTTTTATGTGGATAACCTAATGTGGACAGGTTACTTGATAACTTTTATTTTTAATACTTATTTTTTGTGTGTCAGATATTTGTTTGAGGAACATTATGACTATTTTTGGCAATGAAATCCATTTCTTACGAAGTGAACCCCCCTAAAAAAAACTTATTTTATGGTTGGAAATGTATTACCATTTTGATTGTGGTTACAATAATAAGATTAGGTTTTTATCTCAGTACCAAACTAATCATACTATTAAATATACGCATAGGGGTAGCAATTAATATATTGGTGTGAAGGCAGTTTCGCCCATGAAATGTTCAGAATCTTAACATACCCCCAAAGTTGAGCTTACTCAGAGGTTGTACCCTGTGGAAAATGTGATCTAGTAGGTCACCCCTGAAATGACAGAAATTCAACTGAAACGTAAGAAAATAACCCCCATCATGACTTTAAAAAAAAATGATGTCATTGTTATATTTTTCTAATTTTGCTGCTTAAATTATTAAAACTTATTACCAGGGTGAACTTCCCCTTAATTTTTTCTTACATGTTTTACATTTGGTATTATGCTGTATGAACACTAAATTTATCTTTGTGGCTATCGCCAGATAGTTTTTAAAACTTCCCTCTGAGGTATGAACCAAAAATCATACTACTTGCATATTACAAAAAATAATAACCTTAGAGATTTTGCAAAGTATGAACTCCACTGTAAGACCTTTTTCAAATATTATTTTTCACTTTCTTACAATCACACATCATGTGGATGTTTGTTTGATAAGGTTGAAAATAGTTTGTAGTGAGAAATGGCAAGAGAAAGTGTGGGATGTAGGAGAGAAGAGAAATACCTTGATTAAAGAAGTGAGATATTATTGAGGGCAGAAACTAAAAAAGATATGACTCAATTAGAAAGCTAGGTCAGAGAGAAAGGGGTAAAACTGAGAGAAAGGTTAAGAGAAAGAGATGGGAAGAAAGAGAAAGAGAGGGGGAGAGAGTAATAGAGGAGTGTTTAGAAATAGGATCAGGAGAGGGAGAACAAGAGAATGAAAGAGGAGGGAAGACCTCTCTTAAGAATAATGTAATCAAATTTGAAAAGATGAATAATCAGAGGGGCACTTTATTGTGATAGAATTTCTATTAAAAATTATCTTATTATCAAATTATCGTATCATAATAGATATGACAAGTTATTCTAGAAAAAAATAAGATATATGTACTAATTTTGACAAGAATCTTTTAGTGAGCCTCAATTTATTCAAATTTGAATAAACGATTTTTATTGCAGGGGGTGAGAGAGAGAGAGACAGAAAGGGGGGGGGGAGCAGCTGAGAATGGGTTGGGGAGAGTGAAATATAGAGATGAATATGGGAGAGTAAAGATAAGACAAAACAATACAGGAGCTTTCAAAAGGGATTTGAAGGAAAAAAATAAGACAGTGAGAACCAGTGAAATGAAATGCAATAAAAACATAGCCAAGGGTCATTTCAAGAGGTAGTCGACCTCTCAAAGTACTAGTAGGTTATTGAATATGGCTAATATAATGAGGCATATTAGCGCGCTAGGATTGAATTTCATATTGACATTGCCAGAAATCAAGGCACAGGTCAGCATTTGTTTTATTCCCACAGAAGAGAAATAGATATATTTTCTAGGGAATTGAAAACAAAGAATAGGAAAATATAACAGTTATCGCAATTCAAGTCATTATGCACTGTTAATTGTGTATATACTATATTTCTAAATAAAATACAAAGAAAATAGTGAGTGTGTGAAATCATCAGCCCCTCATTTTCATACTGCCAGAATTTTGCATATAGGCCTAAATGTTTTGTAGAATCAAGCCAAAAAAAGAAGAAAGAAATGTCATTATTTTATTATTCAACACCTGATTTTGATGACATTTCCATTATTTTTTAAATTCAAATCAGACAAATTAACCACAACATTTTCACTGAATGGCATTAAAATGAATCGTCAACCATTTTTTTAAATAAAAGAAAGTTATTTACAATTTTGCATTAATGGCTGCACTACTTATTTCACACCTGTTGCCTACATGTAGATAAAATCAGATATGTGCCACAATATGGATTGATTTGTTTTTCACAAATACTGAAAAATGTGTATTAAAATGTGTAAATACTGTCCTGGTATCCAAAGAATAGTGTGTGACCATGGACCTATGGTGTGACTAACTCATGATATGTACATGTACATTGCGTTTTAGAAAGATTTCAAATTGAAAAGCAAGGAAAGCTATATTTTCCCATTTTATTCATATATAATCACAATGCTTTTGATGTCAGTTTCAGTCAAATGCAAGTTATGAATAGCTTTACATTTCAGGTTAACCGTGCATAACCTACAAATTGTACATTGCTGTTGTTGTCGCTTCGGATGTCGTCAAACATTACGATCAAGAGCTTGATGATGGAAGGGGTGGATGTTTGCTCAAAAGAATCCGAATGACTTTGGGACAAGTGACTTCTTTTGATGGGATCTGACTGCGGTTTTGATGTAGTGTCATGAATGGGTGATTGTGGGTAGTTGGTTCAAGCGTGTCAATTCTCTTCTATTTGCACAATGAGTAATTTGTAATTGTAGCTAGTTTTAGGTGATACTAGTTTTTGGCCTGTTTATGAAAAGAGAAGAAAGAAGGTTGGGTTTTGGGGGAGATTTTATGCTGAATTTCTTACTAAAATAAAATGATGATAATACTTTCATACATGTATGTAGTGAAATAGTATTCTGTCTCATTGCCTTCTTTTTATCTTAATTGTTGCTGAAATAATGCTTTATACAGTTCATTTATCTGTTCTTTCTGAAATTTAATCAAGGCAAAGTTACATAAAAATAAATCTAAACAAAACAATATTTATATAGGTATATATATTGGGTTATGTATAGCAGTATAGCACATTTGATTTTTTTCTGCCAGATTTTTTTTGTATGCTTTTGATTAACTTTCATGGACACACACACAAGTTTGAAAACATTAGGTTTATTGACTTGCAAATTAATTGAAATCACTTTGAAAACTATAACCTATGTATTTATTTTGTTTATAATTTTTCTTAAATTCACTTACATACTCTTTATTCAAAAGTTTCGAAATAGGATGATAAGATTGATCGAAAAATGTTCTGCAGTAAATCATCAAAATATGACAGCACATGAAGGAATTTCATTCTGTTTTTTTTTTGGGGGGGTAGGGGAGGGGGATGGTAACTGCTCATATTGCCCTTTTACCTAATTTGCCATTTTGCAGTGATAGCACTCCACATTACTCTACCATCGATGAGAATCTCATCTCTCAGCTCTTTTTCATTGCGATGGATGTAATTGCATTTTAACAGAAGCTGTAGAACTCTGAATCAATATTAGTCCGATCATCTCACTCCCGGTTTTGAGATGAGGAATATCCCCCTATCATAATAGACCTTGCAGGGGTCCTGTAGGAGTGCCCTTGAACTTCACTCATTAGGTGGTTTCAAACCGCCTCGATCACAAGAATCCCCGTTAAATTACGAGAACTTTTTTAGGCTGAAAAATACCCATTAATTATTCCTGCATTCACACCGCCCTGAAACATACCCTTCGGGATAAGTTCCTGAAGTTACGAGCATGCGCAGTATGGTCTGATAAGCAGCAAGGCGCGAAATTCAAAATCACTAGCCCAGCAGCAACCCATGCACGGCGCCGCACCCAACGACACGCTGGGCTAAAAGTTCCCGTAATTTGCTTTCAGACCGCCAAAATACCCACGACCTTGGAAAAATCCCCGCGAAAGTTCTCGTAATTTCGCCAAGTACCTACTATTTATCGGGTATTTTCTTTCGGGGATATTACGCGTAGTTTGCTTTCAGACCGCCAAAATACCTGGTATTTTCTGATCGGGGTAAATTTCCCGATCAGAGAATACCTGGAACTGGCGAACTTCGAGGCGGTCTGAAACCACCTATTGCCAGAAGCCTTGGACGATAGACTCTGTTGCAGACTTGTGTGCTTCCTGGCCCATCTGTATAATGTCATGGCTCCATTAGAGAAGAAAAATGTTTAACAGATTTCATGTATGATTTGTGATTTTGCTAATGCTATTTCTTCACCCCCTCTTCATTCTTCTCCTCCTGCATCTTTACTCTTTTTCATCATTTTTTTTTTTGTTCTTTATATTATTCTTCCTCCTTCTTCATCTTCTTCTTCTCCTCCTCCTCCTGCTCCTTCTTCTTCTTCTTCTTCTTCTTCTTCTTCTTCTTCTTCTTCTTCTTCTTCCTCTTCTTCTCCTTCTTCATCTTCTTCTTCTCTTCCTTATTGTAATCTTCTGTAATCTTCAAAGGACTCTGCAGCCTCTCTTAAAAATAACATGCCTGTTTATTGAAGAATAGGGAGGGATAGTTTCAAGCTGATGTAAAATGACACCAGGGACTTCTAAATAAGTGCGACTTCCAAATAGTTGTATAATTTATTTTTTTCAATAAGCATGATTTTCAATTTTATTATCATACAAATGAGTTGAAATTAAATTTCTACAAGCCAGAGTGATAATAATGAAAAGTATAAAAAAAAAACAGGGAAAGCAGAAATTGAAAGAATAATTAAAAAGTGTATGTATGTCTATCATCAAAGAAATTGCTGAGATTCATGTACAGTTATTGTGCATACTTATTGAGCTTCAACAAACCTATCTTTATGGTTATTTATTTTATATGCTGGTTTATCTTTTCAGTGTATGCCTGTGAGGGAATACCTTTCTCTAATTGTCGAAGAGTTCTTCCCTACAATGCAACAACCTATCCAAACTACCTGGATCACCTATCAGCCACTCAATCTGTAGCTATATACTCAAGCAACCTTGAAATATACCAGGTTCTGGGATGCCACAAGCTCCTGTTTTTCTTTGTATGTAGTCTGGTGGCTCCCAAGTGTGATGCCACAGGATTGAAGATACCGCCATGTCAGGAATTATGTTACATGGTCCGTGGCGGGTGCATGGGTCATCCAGAAGTAAGATGTTCTGAGTTTCCCCTGATGTCGGAGAACCCAAACTGCATCAGTGACATCATGGCGGAGCTAGTAACATCACCTCCGCCTCCCATAATCACTACCACTGTCACAGAGCCACGGACAAGCAGGACAACAACAGGACCACACCAAGGACCTACAAGTTCTGGTCCTACGGAAGCCTCAGGTTCTCCTCCCACAACCGTGACTATGACTAGTAATCCTAAGATGATATCACCATCGTCAGAGACTTCGGAAAATACTGTGACATACAGAACTCAAGGAGTTGATATTGAGGTCAATGATGAAACACTAGGTAAAACAAAATTCTGTGCATATTTTTGTCTCGCCTGTATAATAGAGCGAGACTATAGGCGCCGCTTTTCCGACGGCGGCAACGGCGGTATCGTCAACATCAAATCTTAACCTAAGATTAAGTTTTTGAAATGACATCATAACTTACAAAATATATGGACCTAGTTCATGAAACTTGGACATAAGGATAAACAAGTATAACTTAACATCCTGCGTTGGTTTCAGGTCACATATTTAGGTCAAAGGTCATTTAGGGTCAATGAACTTAGACCATGTTGGGGGAATCAATATCGAAATCTTAACCTAAGGTTAAGTTTTTGAATGTCATCATAACTTAGAAAGTATATGAAACTTACACATAATGGTAATGAAGTATTACTGAACATCCCATCAGAGTTTCAGGTCACATGACCAAAGTCATAGGTCATTTAGGGTCAATGAACTTTGAGCATGTTGGGGGTATTTGTTGAATTTCCATTGTAACTTTGAATGTTTATGGAGCTAGTTCATAAAACTGGGACATAAGAGTAATCATGTATCACTGAACATCCTGTGTGAGTTTCAGGTCACATGACGAAGGTCGAAGACCATTTAAGGTCAATGAACTTTGGCCATGTTGTGGGTAATTGTTGACTTGCCATCATAACTTTGAAAGTTTATGAATATACATGTAGTTAATTAAATGTGGACATAGGGGTAATCCAGTATCATTGCTCATCTTGCATAAAGTCGTAGGTCACTTGATCAAGAGTCAATGAGCGTAGTATTATATGAGTATATGAATGGTGTTTTTTTAAATAATTATTTTATAGTCATTTTCAAAGTCAACACTGCTGTTACATTGAATCATGTAGTGCAGGCGAGACTGCCAGAGGCGTACCACTTGTATTTTTTTAGTGACTGATCATTGAGTAATGGATTGATTGATTGATTAATTGGTTGTTTGGTTGGTTGGTTGGTTTGTTAATTGATTGATTCATTCGTTGATTGATTGATTCATTCATTAATTGAGTCATTCATTCATTTATTAATTCATGAATTCATCTGTTTGTTGGTTGATTGATTAATAAATTTGTTGTTTTGCTGGTTGATTGATTAATCAATTGATATGAATAATTGATCAATTGATTGATTGAATTATTGGTTGGCTAATTGATCGATTGATTTGTTGGTTGGTTGGTTGGTTGATTTATTGATTGATTGATTGATTGATCGCTTGCTCGCTCAATTGATTGGTTGATTAATAAGTTGATTGATCACTTGATTGATTGATTGATTTGTTGTTTGATTGATTAATTGATTGATTGTTGGTTGATTGATTAATTGATTGATTAACCATGAATACCTAGTAGCCCAGGCCCTAAAATACATGTCTTGAGTGGAATGATAGAAAGGTAACTGAATTCATTCCATATCCATATCATTTGCTATTTGTTGACCTCTTCATAGTTTGAATTTTTTCAGGTACTACTACTTGGAACATATTTTCAATTGAATGTTGCAAAGCCATGGGATATCTATTTTGCTCACATTTATAGTAGGGAGTTTAAGAACACAGTAAATATATTGAAAATGCCTGTCAAATGACAAAGAACAGCACTGTAGTTTCATCCTAAATTTCGGAGCTGAGGAAAAATTGCAAATATGTCCAGGAGGAAACGGCTGTTTGATTCACCAATTTTCATCAAGGATTTTTTTGTTTATCATTGTCATTAAGGGCATATGACAATACATTTTCTATGTTCAAGAATCTTTCATGCATTGTGGAGTAAAACTTCCTATACTAGAATTGAATGAGCTTTAAAGGAGTCAAAGCAGCAAAAATTTACAAATGGCTTTTACTTCCTTTAAAGTTTTTTTCTCCATCGGACATACATGTAACAAAAATCTTGTGTTACACTCCGCAGATGAAGGGAAATCTTATGAGGTACCTGCCGGTGTCATCCTGGGAGTTAGTATTGGAACTTTGGTTACCATGGTGATGCTCGTTACAATGTGTGTCTGTTGCAGGTGAGTAAAAGCTCAGGAGAATTTTATTCTCCTCTCCCCCTCTCTCTCCCCTCTCCCTTCTCTATCTTTCTCACATTCTCTCTTTCTCTCACTCTTTTCCTTTATCTCTCCCATTCTTTGTCTCACTTTTGCTTTCATCCAACATGTCTATCTTCTCTCTTTCTTCCATTTCACTTTCATTCTCTCTTTTAGTTCCAATCCATTTCTCCTACGAGTCCTACCTCTTCCCTCCCTCTCTTTCTCCCTTTAATCGGGGACAACCGTCTCCTCTCACTTCCTCTCTCCCTCTCTTTTGTTGGTACCTTTTTCTTTCTTTTTTCTGAAGCTTTTGTAAATGATAAAAAAAGTGTGCACTATATGTTTCATACTTTCTAACATTCTGAACTATAATGGCCATTAACTTTTTTTTTTACTGATCATGAATTTTAAAATTTTGAATTTAGTGTATCTAGCATGCTGTCTGGGATTGGGTTTTTGTCTCTATTAAGAGTTGCCCTGTTACAACTTAAAAAGAAACCCAATTTTCATATTTTGAGATGTGATTTGATATCAGGAAGCTTCATACAAAGATCATATCCTGAATTTTTCAGCCTGTTCCATCCTTGAAAAGCGGTTTCATCTCACAATTAGATAAATGCCCAGCTATCTTATTTTGATCATTTGATCTAGATACATTTTCATGTATAAACATCATCAAATTTATCCAATAAAACCTATTGTAATTTCATATCCTTAATAAATAGATATCAAATCTGTTTTTAGAGCATATATACATTTATGTAAGTTTAAGGAATATAAAAATGCACTGGAGTAGTTTTTGGAAGGGTTTAACAAAACTTAGAATAGGATTTTACTTGCAAGTTATATATTTAGTGCTAAATGCTTATTCTTGTCAAGGGTTAGTGTGCTCATTCAGTTTATATGGGCCTTAGGCTTATCAAGCTTTTGAGTCTGTTATCTTTGTTTATATTGTCCTTTGCTGTTTAAAGCATTACCTGTGCGGTACATCACTATGTGTTACATAGATGTGCCTTCAACTTGCTACTATTGCTAATCAATTGGACAAGATTTAATCAGTGTATACTATTTGAAATAAAGTAAATAATGCATAAGAAATAATTTTTTTTTTTATTACTGATGTGAAATTTGGACATTCCTCTGTTTGCCACATATTTTTTTGACTTCATATTTAAAGCTTAAAAAAAATGAAGTTTCGATAGCAATATTTTAGCTCTGAAACTACTTAGAAATAAAGATACATTTGCCAAATCACTTTTCTATTCAACAGATATTTGCTTTGAGGTAAAGAGATCTCTATGCGACTTTGCACATTGAGGACTTATTTCCTTGTCCATGTCACCAAGGATAAGGCTAAAGGATTTGACATATATTTGCCTCTCATTCACTAATTATTTATCTTGGTGACGAGGAAACAACTCCACATCATTGTCTTATAACTTACAATTCCTGTTATCATTTTTGTAGGCCTACCTAAACTGGAATTGGTGTTTATAATTTGTTGTACATATTCAGGTATAATTCTTCCTAAATTGATTCATTTCCTTTATACATAGATTTGAAGGTCTCTTTATTTACATTCTGTATTTTAAACACAATAGAAGTAAAGTGTTAGAATCAAGTAATTTGAGAAACAAGTTAAAAATCAAGTAATTTGAACTCTATAGACATGACAAACTGTTATATACATACCAGTAGAGTGGGTGGAGTTTTTTGTAGGGGGGGGGGTCAGAGTTTGAAAAAAATTGAGGGCAAAGTAAGGAATTAGCATGATCATGTCAATGAGCCTGTTCAGACCGGCAGAGATAGCGCGATCTAGCGCGCGCTAGATCGCGCTATCTCTGCGGTGTGGAAGGTACAACGTCGTTTCGGTCCGCCCAACAGCGAGCCACGGCGAGCCAAAACGGCGTGCCACTGGAGCACCTCTTGGGGGTGGTCCACGAGAGATAGCGCGGTCTAGCGCGCGCTAGATCACGCTATCTCTGCCGGTGTGAACCCGAGCTACGATAGCACGCCGGAAGTCATCTACACGCGGGGAATTTTATACTCATTCTATTTTGGTGCGATCTGAATCTGAATCGGTACAACTCAACACTCCTAATTTTATGGAGTAAAACGCGTCGGAACATCGTGAAAATAGAAATATAGTAAGTAATGCGTCATGGCAACAGGACCTCTCAAAAAAGGGGGTGCTACGATAGACCGCGCTATCTCACTGCGGTGTGAATCCGGCGAATGCCAATGGGCGGACCGTGGATCGCGCTACGATAGCGCGATCCACGGTCCGCCCACGGTCCCCCCTTGCGGTGTGAACAGCCTCAATGATCTTGTTTTATTACACATTTTGATAATCATTGACATGGACTGCATGAATTGTGAAATGAATGGGAAATTTTCACTCTTGCATAGCATCCATTTAGAGACTGAGCAATAGTAATGATGTTGATGGCTTGCCATAGTTAACCCATTGGTTCTGTATAAGCTACAATGTCTATGAAGGTTGACACTAAGTCAAATCCTTGTGAAGTTTCCTGAATAAGTAATTAGTGCTCATTGGTTTTTAGATGCTTTTAGACCAGAATTAGACTCATGATGATATAAAGTACGAATATTAAGGAGAGAACTTTTCTTCCTAGAAAAATGGATAACATTAGTATTCAGAGGGTCTGATAAGAAGTCTCTCATGTTAGCTTCAAGTAGGGCATGAGCTTTGCAGGATTCTGAGGAGCATTTCATGAAGACTTATTCAGTGATTTTTTTTCATTGAATAATATGCTCTCAGCCAATCAGATGCAAGGATTTCAGTAGCTTATAACAGTTGTCTGTGAACTACTTGTTTCATGAAATGCTACTCTAATGTAATTTTCCCAGGGTCTTGCTCTACAGGGAAACCTGAAGATTTCCAAAGATGGATTGAAGATGAACAGAACGAGGGGATGAGGAGGGGGCTGGGAGGGTAAAGAGATGGAAAATGAGATGGAATTACAGAGAATGGGTTAATGACTGAAGGCCTGTGAGGAAGTTGGTGATGAGGATAATGATAATAGGCCTACTTGTATTGTGCCTAAAGGTACTTTGTAAGAAGTAGGAGAAAAAGAAAGGGAAGGAGAGGAGAAGAGGAAGAGGGAGGAGGAGGAGGAAGAAAAAGAAAAAGGGAGAGATGAAGAAGAAAAAAAATTATAAAGAGGTGTAAGGGAAGAAGAAAAAAAGAGAAGAAGGAGGAATTAAGGAAGAGTAGGCCTAGTTAAGTAAAATATGATTTCTATCAGGACAAAACAGTGAATGCTAAGGTTTGATGCTGATTGAAAATAGGTAGGCCTATACACATCACAATTCATTAGAAAGGCAATTTATCATAACTCCAATGCTTACCCTCTACATTCAAAACAGTGTTTTTTGTTCAGAAATTCTCCCAAAATGAATATTAAATCTCAAACACTCGGACCCAGTGAGGTGAAATGTTTGAACTTGTTAACCAGAGCACGGCTAGTTTTCAAAATCATTGGTGAAATCTCACCCCCAATCGCTAACAGATTTCATTAGAATGGTCATGGGGAGGAATGCGAACGGATGCAAAGTGGATTGTTGAATGCATGATGATGGTCGTGTTTTAAGAGTGACCCTCCTACTCTTTTGAGTGTTACCCTTCTTCTGTTACAAGAAACGGTGATATCATGGATGCGAAGGAAAGCATAAGAGGATGAGGGCAGATGGCATCAAAACGGGATGTGTTCCGGGATAAGGAGATGTCGTCGTTATTCTTGGAGATAGACAACGTGGAGTTGAATGGGCGAAGATTGGCATAGATGCATGGGATGACTATTAAGTGTAGTCCCGGAGTGTAGTATCAATAGGAAAGAAGTTGAATGAAAAATAAATGATCTTCAAAAAATGAAGGGGGAATGAGAGGTTAATCAGAGAATTAACAATGCAAATTAGAATTACTATTGAACAGTACATACTTCAGATTGTATTTTGAAAAAAAAACCCTCAACAAATGATATGACTGAGAATCGTGCTAATGGGGAAAAAAATCGAGTAAAAAATAACATATAGAAAAAAATGTAGGCACAATGAGGAAATAAGCAGACATTTTAGGCCTAAGTTGTTAAAAAATTAATGGTCTGTTTGAAACGAGTCATTCTTAAGATTGTATTCTGTTGGAAAACATAAAGAAATGAAATTTTTGAGATTTGCACCAAGGGAATAGATGTTGAATGAAAAACAAATGAGAAAAAAAAATGTTGGTACCCAGAGGTAATGATTAGATATTTGAAAGTAGCTAACAAAGCAATGTTCCAAATGAAGTAATTCAGACGTGAGATTATTATTATGAAAAACATAAAGAACATCAAATCAGAAAATGGTATTTCTATGATTTTAAGGTTATGCATGTCTCTGTAAATAAAACCGCTTGGGGTAGGGTGGTAATCAGCTTCTGCAATAGAAATCCTTAAAGCTAATGAAAGTAGTTGCAGTAAAACACTGATTTCGTGAGAAAGTCTGTAGAACCAAGGTTAAGTATTACTATATCATCTTGGATCTAGATCTGGTACAGTAACATAAACTGAACTTTGTGATATCATAAAATCTAAGCTGAAAAACGATCACACTGAAGATCGCCAACACAGATAGGCACACGTGGGACAGTGTATATTATTATTGCTGGAATAAAGACCCGACGGAAGTGCCCGAATCCAAGCTTATTTTGCTTATTAATTTCTCAGCAATTACACAATTTCTTCCAGAATCCTTTGGCACATAATATTTATTCATACAAACAGGCACTTGGGTGGTTATTATATTGGATTCTGTAAAAAGTCATTTTGAGATTGTTACCACAACTGGCATTTATCTTTAAAGAATGTGACTTTGACTGTGTCATTCACCAGCATCTGTAAAGGTTTAGAATTTATATTTGTTGTATCAGTATGTGTCAAGGTTTGACCATGAGAAGGTTCAGTTCTAGGTCTGTCCCCCTGAGGATGTGTTAGAAGATGAAATAGGAACACTACTCTCAGTGAATTGTCCCTTGCTGTAATTGATCCCAGGAAGGTATAATTCCTATTTTTGAGGTTTTGGTTCTTGAAATAGATTATGAATCCTCTTTAAAAAAGTCATCTTGGTCGTAAATGAGATTCTCTCTCCGACTCTGTCTATGTATATCTGTTGTCTGTTTGACTCGATCTCACTCTCTATTGCTATCTCTTTCTGTCTCCCTCTCTCTCCGGATAAGTTTCTGTCTTCATCCATAATACTCTTTATGCTTAATCTTTACAGACTAAAAATTGATAGTATTTCCCAAAACTAGTAATTGGTAGGTTCATTGTTATCTGTCTCTTAAGATTTTTTATCCCTCTTTTTGTTGCTAACTATACCTATACCCCTACCTCTTACGCCCCCTCTCTATCTGTTTATATATTGATTGGTGTATACCTTAATGCATTTGTCTATTATTTACATTTTCCCCGGGGGGGCCACTTACATTGACAAGTGGATACCATGCGCGACCAAGAAAACACGTAAAAAGGATGTCTTTTTCAAGATAGGGCATGTTACGTACGTAACGTGATAAGGGTGTCAAAAACACAAAAATAATGAAAAAAGGGTATCTTTTTCGCTAGGAAAGCTACGTGTTTAGGGTCACATTTGCGGGGATGATAAAACAAAATTAAAATGTTGTATAAAGGATGTCCTTTTTCTGGCTTTTTGCCCCAACACTACGTGTTTAGAGTCCCAATTTGCGCGAGGTGAGGAAGGTGGGACCTTACTAAACCAAATGGTGTGTCATTAGGTAAAACCGACGACCGACGGACCCGTGACACAACAATAAAATTTACTTGTTTAGGGGTTCATTTCAGGGAATACTTGCCAAGAGTATAGTTTTGTTTCCAATACTTGTTAAGGGTAGGGTTTCAGACGCCAATACTTGTTAAGGGGTGCATTTTCAGAACATGGAAATAAGTGTTTAGGGTGCTTTTCGAGACCCCGTGGTCGCACATGGTATCCACTCGTCAATGGAAGTGGCCCCCCCGGGACATTTTCATGTGTTCAAGATTTGATATGAATGTATTTCAACCATCTTTAAGATATACATTCTATTAATTTACATCAAAATTAATACAATACAATCAAAATACATACAAAAGTAGAGCTAATAAAAGTACCACTAAATATTGTCTGTTGGCTGTATTTTGCCTTCACACTTTGACTAATTATTGTCATTGACATATGGCTTGCATGTATAAATATATAACAGTTGTTGAACTACCTTCTATAATTTTCCTAATAACAAATGACTATTTTGCAGTATGAAGTAAATGGCTTCTTAAGTATCTACTGTTGGATACATTTATGTTGAGATCTGGGCCCTCTATTACAAATCTTAATGATTGATCGCATGTCTTATTTTACAATTGATTGTACTGTTCATTACATGGAATTAATCGTACAGATCGACCATAAAATCAACGGCCGTGCTCTGTGTGTCTGGGCCTTGGAGTTGATGTGGCATTCATGTCGAATCATTCCCATTTGTACAGAACAGGTGCAGGTATCTAGTTACTCGTGTGCAAGCGTTTGGCGCAGAACCGTATGTGAAACATTAGAAATGATTATTCATGTCATTTTCTATGAGAGGGGGGCCTAATGTGAAGATTCTGAAGATGTTTACTATAAATTCATTTTTAGATTAGTATTCTCCTTTTTAAAGATGTGATTACCCCCAAAAAGTTTGAATTATTTTTAATATTTTAGTTTAGATATTGATATTTTGCTATTTGATGTTTTAAGCAATTAAATTGTATATTTTCTTAGTGCATGTATCCAGCAATGATAATATTTGAGGTACATCAATATTTCCCTGGTTAAGTTCTGCACTACCTTTAATAGGGATAGTTCATATGTATTTTTAATTTGCCCCTTATCATAATCAAAGTAATATTGAATGGGTTTGTCTGTGTAGTTTTCATCTGCGCTTGATTTTATATATAGGGTTTTTTCAGTTATTCTTACAGAAGGGTTGTTTATCTAGTATGTTTTGCTTTTAGAAATAAAGAGGGTAAAATAATAAGTTAATTTTGATCTATTCAGTCTCTGTCCTTTGATCTGTGCTATTGGACTTTTATTGTACAACACGCAGGTTGACTAATAATATGATTTTTTTAATAGACCAAGTAATTGAACTGCATTTATGAATAGGTGTCATATAAATTAAAAACCCCTGGAACTGGGGATTTTCACGAGGATCATGCAAGTATCAGTATCTCCACGGTGCAAGCAAGAATTGTAGTTATGCTGGAGAGTGGAGGATCAAAATTTATGATCTGTTTCCATGGCAACAGACATGACCTGTTAGTCCTAGGGTCTTATAGTGTTTATATTTGATGTGTCAGTGACTAATGGAAAATCAATTTCTGTGAGCTATTTGATTGATGTATGATACATGCTCTTGTAGTTTTGAAGGTTCTGAAAATAAAAGGCAAAATTATGCTGAAATTTATGTTATCATTACAGTAAAAGACGCTATATCCTTATACTAGAACTAGTAGAAATATGTTTTTTTATTATCGTAGCACTACATGTCTCAATAGGTAATTTACCAATAATATTTTATATTCCATACATTTCTGAATGCATTTTAAATGCTACACTTGTTTGAATTTCCCTAGTTTTGGTCAAGATGGACCCATCTTTTGATATTCTCAGTTTTAAACAGCCATAATTAATTTTCTTATTACTTGTCCAATAGCTTTTAACTTTCCAAGATTATAGTTTTATTATTTTTCTGCTTTCATAATCTAACTTTATTTACCAAAGTCACAATTCCCTTTAATTCAAGGCATTAATTTTTTTTTTTGGGGGGGGGGGGAATGTGGTACTAGTTGGTTATCTCAATGATTTTAATTTCTTAAATCCATAAGAAATCAATGAATATGGTTACTAATAATGTCAACCAGTCTTAGAAAAAGAAAAATCATTATTTTGACCATACAGGTGTATTTCATTTTCCTTTCTAATTTCTCCTTATTCTCTAGATTCTACACTCAGTGTAAATCCCCCAATGCCAGGGCCAGACCAGCACCGGAAACGTATGGTGGCTTCTATGCAAATCCTGCTTTTGAAAATACTAACAGTGCTGACTTCTGTACACAACCTTCCACAAATGGACCCAATCAAGTGAGTATATAGTAGAAGAATCAGGACTGTATTGTAAAAGTTACTCCCATTATAACTTTCACTCTAAAAATAAAATGTTAAAGGGGTACTCCAGGCTGAAAATAATATGATTTGAACAGATAAGAAAATCAGATAAACGAAACACTGAAAATTTGATCAAAATCTTACAAGGAATTACAATGATGGCATTTTAAAGATTTGCATCATTCCGATGAAACAGTTCCAGGCATGTCTTCATGAATATTCAATGAGCAAACTGATAATGTCATATCTCCACTTGTTCTTTTGTATTTTATTATATGAAATTAGGTTTATTCAGTTTTTGTCTCACCTGCATAGCAGAGTGAGACTATAGGCGCCGCTTTTCCGACGGCGACGGCGGCGGCGGCGGCGGCGGCGACGGCGGCGTCAACACCAAATCTTAACCTGAGGTTAAGTTTTTGAAATGACAGCATAGCTTAGAAAGTATATGGACCTAGTTCATGAAACTTGGCCATAAGGTTAATCAAGTATTACTGAACATCCTGCCTGAGTTTCATGTCACATGACCAAGGTCAAAGGTCATTTAGGGTCAATGAACTTAGACCATGTTGGGGGAATCAACATCAAAATCTTAACCTAAGGTTAAGTTTTTGAAATGTCATCATAACTTAGAAAATATATGGACCTAGTTCATGAAACTTATACATAAGGTTAATCAAGTATCACTGAACATCCTGCATGAGTTTCACGTCACATGACCAAGGTCAAAGGTCATTTAGGGTCAATGAACTTTGGCCGAATTGGGGGTATCTGTTGAATTACCATCATAACTTTGAAAGTTTATGGATCTGATTCATGAAACTGGGACATAATAGTAATCAAGTATTACTGAACATCCTGTGCAAGTTTCAGGTCACATGATCAAGGTCAAAGGTCATTTAGGGTCAATGAACTTTGGCCAAATTGGGGTATTTGTTGAATTACAGCCATAAATTTGAAAGTGTGTTGGTCTAGTTCATAAAACTTGGACATAATAGTAATCAAGTATCACTGAACATCCTGTGCGAGTTTCAGGTCACATGATCAAGGTCAAAGGTCATGTAAGGTCAAAGAACTTTGGCCACGTTGGGGGTATTTGTTGAATTGCCATCATATCTCTATAAGTGTATTGGTCTAGTTCATAAAACGTGGAAATAAGAGTAACCAAGTATCACTGAACATCTTGTGCGAGTTATAGTAGTTTTCAAAATCAGCACTGCTGCTATATTGAATCGCGTGATGCAGGTGAGACGGCCAGAGGCATTCCACTTGTTTCTACTAAGAACTAAAAATAATGGATTGACAACTTATTAATAGCATTCAATTTTCATTGTTGCAAGTTATTTCATTATAAGGGAGACATATGATTCACACACATATATGCAAACATGAAACAATTATGATATCATGTAATAACATAAGAAAAAGGAAAGTGGGGATGTGACATCATCTGCCCATTTAATGAATATTCATGACAATGTGCATATTGTAATTGTTTTCGCAAAATATTGCTTAACTTTAAAATTCAATTTAGACTTTGTTATTTGTTAACAGATTTTGATGAAATTTTCAGCATTTTGCTCTGTGAATTTTACTCTATTTATTGAGATGTAATAAATATTTTCAGCCCGGAGTATCCCTTTAAATCAACAATTTAATGGTTAGAGGAGTGAAAACCCTTTCCAAATGTTATATCCAACCTTGAATAAAGCTAAATTCCACATTTCAAGTGTTGGGTCGAACCATTTAAAGTGGTATTAAATGCAACATTTAGAACAGGTTATCACTCCTCCAACCTTTCAAATGTTGATTTAACATTTCATTTTTCAGTGTTGTTATCAGTGAGTACTACCATGGTAACAGGCCTCATCAGCCAATCAAATTTGAGCTTTCCATGCTTTGAAGTTACCACACTATCATAGTAAGTTTTTATGCAATGAGATTCATTTTTTTTTTGGGGGGGGGGGATTTGGCCTATCTCTTTTACTTGTTTTCCATCATTTTATTTATTTTTTTTCAAAACCTAAACTGTAAGTGACTACTATCTTCCTCTGAAAGCTTGTTTCAAGTTCACACATTTACACTACAGGTTATTGATCACTTCCTCTTGATAGCCTCATCATTATGATTTAGGAATATCTGTATTATACACAAGTATGTTGACTATTCATTGCCTAGATCTGGTTTAAAGAGCTCAACGCTCTTTGAGAGAAAGTTTGGTGAGAGGTATGTGACTGTAGAATAAATCTGTGCTTTAAATGCCGCTAACGCTGCTGCTATGACGAAATGAAAATTCTCTTTCATCATCATCATCCCATCATTCAAGCATGTCATCTTTTATAATTTAAATGATCAGCTAGCAGTACATGAGCATAGAGGCTGTACGGAGTGGCCGAAAAAGCAGAACGGTGGATTTTCAATACTGTCGCTTCAATTTCTTGATTTTTTATTATTTGCATCATTGATTTAAGGCAAACTCTCATGATAGGAGTGATACCAAGAAAATTGAATTTAGTGAAGTGAATTTGATTCTGTTCCCTTTTCTTGAAATTCAGTCATTTTACAATTTGCAAATTTGAGAGACACATTTAAAAATAATTGTGTTATGAATGAACTATTCAACCAAGTTGCTAGAAAAATTATTTGGGGTGCTTCTGACTTTTGTATTTCTGTTCATTGTTTTTTTTTCATTTGGTTATTCTGTAATGAAATTATTATTTTGTGCTTTAGGCTGCCACAAAGTGACTGATTTTGGAGATGATGTTCATGATTTGTTCATGGAATGTTATGCCAAGTTGATTTGGAATGTAATGCTTTAAAAACAATATTGGTCTGAAGTCACAACAAAGGCTTAAATCATAGGTAACCTGATGGAAAATTCACAGTATTATATTGTTGGATTGCTCCCCAGGGAGTGGAGACAGTGCACACATTGTGTGGCGGGCAAGCCAGGATCTGATGACCAGGGTAATGATCATGCGAATATCTTAGAGTTGTCATCCGACGTATCAAGTGCCATATTATTGCAGAATATCCAGTGTGGTCACAATTTTAAAATGATCAGGGTTTTTGTCTCGCCTGCATAGCAGAGCGAGACTATAGGCGCCGCTTTTCCGACGGCGACGGCGGCGTCAACATCAAATCTTAACCTAAGGTTAAGTTTTTGAAATGACATCATAACTTAGAAAGTATATGGACCTAGTTCATGAAACTTGGACTTAAGGTTAATCAAGTATTACTGAACATCCTGCCTGTGTTTCAGGTCACATGACCAAGGTCAAAGGTCATTTAGGGTCAATGAACTTAGACCATGTTGGGAAAATTATTTTCAAAATCTTAACCGAAGGTTAAGTTTTTGAAATGACATCATAACTTAGAAAGTATATGGACCTAGTTCATGAAACTTGGACATAAGAGTAATCAAGTATCACTGAACATCCTGTACGAGTTTCAGGTCACATGACCATGGTCAAAGGTCATTCAAGGTCAATGAACTTTGGCCGTGTTGGGGGTATTTGTTGAATTACCATCCTAACTCTGAAAGTTTATGGATCTAGTTCATAAAACTTGGGATATAAGAGTAATCAAGCATCACTGAACATCTCCTGTGAGTTTCAGGTCACAAAACCAAGTCAAAGGTCAGTTAAGGTCATGTTGGGGTAATTGTTGAAGTGCCATCATAACTTTGAAAGTTTATGGATAGAGTGAATGAAATGTGGACATGGGTGTAGTTGACAGTCTTAAGTCTCCGTTCAAATGTCATTTATGGTCAATGAACGTGGTATTATGTCATTATATGAATGATGTTTTTGTGAATGATTATTTTATAGTAGTTTTCAAAGTTAGCACTGCTGCTATATTAAATTGCGTAATGCAGGCGAGACTGCCAGAGGCGTTCCACTTGTTTAGATAATTTCACACCGTAGACATTTCTGCAGTTTGAGTGATCACAGTGTGTTCACAGAGACTGATAAAGAACTCTTGAATACGAGATTCACAATGTGAAATTTGAGTATTTAACAGTGTGAAGATGTTCTCTTTGTGTCCCATGATGCTGTGATAATGAATCCAGTGTGTCACCAAATTCTATCTAGCAGGGAATAGTTTGAGTCATTAGCAGTTCTGTGAAAGTAGAAGCTCATGTCCTACCCTGCTGAATGCACAATTTTGATATGAGAAATCAAATTATTTATTTCAATTAATGTCTTTTAATGCTAATCACATTCAGCCAGTCCCAAGACATGCCTTTAAAAAAATAATGATTTGTAGCTATATATTCCCCTTGATTTATTGAAACTTCTGATACACCAAATAATTAGTTCTTTAGTAATCAGATAATTAATTATAGATATTGCAATAGCATTTTATCCACTATACTTTAAGTAATTCTGTAAAAACTCTTGCAAGTAATGCAGTCAAAACATGTTCTCCAAATGTAATTTGTGATCAGACAAATTGCCTTCGACTGATTTTAGAATTAGACGCCAGGGAAATCGGGAAAACATCCATTTGTTTTCATGAATTGTCAGCGTCACTTTTATTTTGCCCTACTGAATAGACACACATTAATTGATATTGCCAACAGCACTTGTTGTATGACATATGATTGATTTGGAGAAGAGGAGGGGGAGAGAAATTCATGGATTGGAAGAATTCTTTCTATCTGTATATTAACTCAACTTTTAAAGAAAGGAGAAAAACAGACTGGATGAAGATCTGTTAAAGTATTATGTAGACTGAAAACAAATATTTTTTTTTCTTATTTTTTTTTCAAATAGAAATTAAAGATGTTTGAAAGAAGAAATTAATGATATGAAAGAAATAATTCATTATTGATCCTGAATTATCATGCACTATACTTTGTGATTTCAGACTTGTTATCAATAATCAATGGTTTCTTCTTTTTATTTCAAAAAGATAATTCTTTGATAGTTTGGAAAAAGCACGACAAAGTTTTAAATAGCTTAATTGTGCCTGGACTGAGAGGTGAAAAGGGACATTTAAAGAGAGAGAAAAAATAATGTTATGTATATATGTAGGTGAGATGACGAGATATGTGGATTACTTAATTGTCATATTTCAGAGCTGGTTTTGTGCTCTTTTAAATCAGTATTTAGATTTCATCTTCTGTTTCATACCAAGGATTACCTTGGCCATACACTCTTAAAACAAAAAGGATGAAAGGGGGAAGACGAGTGACAGCGTTTTCCATCTCTTTAAAAATTCTGTCTCTCCTCGGCTCTTTTAAGAGGCAATTCACCCCTTTCTAACTTTTTATTTTTAGGTGTACTTCATGATTTGTATATTGTCAATCTTTCATTTTTATCTGCCAGTTAATGAAAAAAATCAATCATTTTTCCAAACTGTGCAAATCCTTTTGACATCACCTAGGCCAAGTCCTATATCCTACAACAAATAGATTTGAGTAATATATTTTCTAAAGATCTTATTTTAAGAGCTGATTTTGATGAAGTTTTTAGTGCAATACTAGTTTGATTTTTCTCTTTTCTTCAAATCTACATATTGTTGGGATGTACTTTAAAACATTACTCAATGTTTATCACAGCATTCATGTCCAGGATTTGCATCATTCATGCATGCACAGTATCACATATTCTCTATGGACAATGTTACAACATCCTGAAAAATAAATCTAATTAGGGAGAGGATTGTTTAGAAAATAGTATGAAGGCTATGTGATTAAACTTGATAATTGAACCATATTAAGGGAAGGATTTAATGGTCTTTTCTGACATTCTGAAAAATGAACTTATCTTTAAGGCCTAGCTGTCACATCATTCCTTGTAAGCTTTGCGTGCGACCTGTGAATTACTACTTTTGCTACCCACAGGTTGCAGTATTGACCGTATCTTGCAAGTATCTCGCATGCAGTTGCCTGCAGGAGCACATGCAAGTCTGCTTTGCACATAGAAAAGTTTTGAACATGCTCAAAACTTTGTTGCGGGTGATTGCCCGCAACTCACCTGTACACTGCAAAAACTCCGGCATGGATGCATTTAACACCAGCCCGGAATCTATATATATGTCCACACCAGAGAAGTATTGAAACACCAGTTTGGAATCAAACCGATACTGTTTTAATACTAATTGGTGTTGTATAAACACCTATCTGGTGTTAGACCAAAATGAAACTGGTGTTGTTTGCAGTGCATGGAACAATGTGACAGGGCCTTTATGTGGAGATGATTGTTTTAGATCTTAATAACATGATAGTAGAAAGTAGTGTGAAGGCTTTGTGATAAGTGATAATTGAACCATTTAAGGTGAAGATTTGTTTGTCTTTTTATTCCTAAATTGGCAACAGCCATGTTTTGTTTTGATTAAGCTATCAAAGGCTGAATTGATCACAGAAAAATCTTAAAATTGACAAATATGACATTCTTATATTTGCTTTGAAAACATTTAGCGTAGGCTTAAATGATTATAATATGCTCTTCAAATTTGCTCCTTTTTCAAAAAGGTATAATATTATATCCTCTTTTGCATATTTGCTTTCAGATTAATAACAAATGGAATTGAAAAATAATCTATCTTGGCTCAAATGGTCACAGTATTTTCTTAAAACTGGCAATGAAAATATGTTCTCTTTTTCAAAATATTGATACAAATGGGATTTAAAAAATTAAAGTAAATTTGAAAACAGTAACTTCTACTTCTTTCATATTTTCAAAATAAGCAAGATATCAATATCAGATGTTGCAGCCAAGATTTGTCAAAATTTAAGACTCTTCATTTCTTTTAACATTTCATTTGTTTATATGTATACCCTAATACATTGTTTAATTTAAATTCCTCAGAGGAATGTCAATTTTAATGTTTATTGTCCTGTACAAAATTGATCCCAATTTATAAGTGGAATTTTTTTTTTCATAGGGAAACAGTATAACCAAATCTTTTTTAACGTCTTTATTTTTGCAACAACGTGGAAAATAGGTGTGTGGAGTATTTTTTTTTTTTGGGGGGGGGGAGGGGGGGGGGGAGGGGGGGGGCTGAGATGCTTTGCCAGATCTAAAAAAATGATGTATTGTAATTTGGCATTGTCAAATTCAATTGTTTTATGGAAAGTGACAAAGACTGAGGATGTGACTCAAAGGAGGAGATAAATTAGAAACAGATTTTCCCTTTCTAGTTCTACATCAAGAGAGCAATGGTAAATCTGGGATTTTGGCTTATTATAGATGAGCTTAATGCATCAGAATATTAGATTTAAAGCATTTTCAAAAGGATTTCATTTTCATGGCCGAATGAAGGTTTGTTTCATTGAAGTGTCTGCTGTAATGACAAAATAGACATGGCTAGAAATATAATTCATTACATGATTATGTGGACTACTTTTGTCTTGTCAACAGGAGGGGTGAATACCCCCTAATTTCTATTAATATCCTTTTTTTAAAGCATTGTAAGTTCCATTGACTTCCTTCATTATCTTGCAGGTTTAGTCTATTTATAATCCTGTGAAAAGAGACAAATATTTTTTTTTTGCTCACTCGCTCGCTCAAAATTTTTAAAGCTCACAACATCCAAACCCCGGCCCCCTCAAAATTTTGCCTCTTCATGCCACCAGTGACATACAACCCAGACATCAAGAAGGACTATCATTCCCAAGCCTATTAACAACCAAAAAAAATTACCTTAAGTTGTTACTTTCACACTCGCTACCATCACTTGATGAAGCACATGTTAAAATTTGGATGGTTGATTCCTATAAGCATGGACCTATTAACAAAAAACGCTTGAAGAGTGATTCTTTTGAAATGCACTTTTCTTGGCTTTACATTCACATATACTCTACTTGCGTGATCAGCTGTGCAGCTTAGTTTATATTGCAGTTTTCCAGTTCAATTTAGTGAAGATTATAGCTGTGTATTTTGGGTATAATTCACTTTGTATTGATTTGAAAGAAGACTAAAGAGGAAAATCTGTTTCCCTACGGTCTCTTGGGTTAGTTCTATAGATGAATCATATTATTCAGAGGGGGGGGGGGGGGGGCTGGTATCATCGTGAGTGCATATCCCGTTAATACAATTTTGTTGTGGTAATTGTCAGACTTCTTTTGCTCCCAGGTCCTTTATTTTCTTGTTTCTTTCCTCATTTGGCTGGACATCTGTTAATAGCTCTATGGCTGGACCAAGGTTTTGGCGAAATCCATATCATATGCCAAAGGTCAAATTTCAAAGGGGCAACTTTACAATGATTAGGGGTTTGATACCAACAAAATTGTGATAGAGGATCAAATCAATAAATTGGGAAATTGAAAATAATCCATCAAAGTAAAACAGAATCATGATTTTTTTAAGTTTCTATTTCAATCATGTCATTTACGAGCTGCTCCCTCATAATTTATGTTGTGTGTCATTCCATGAATTCTCATCTTTTCATCATTTATAATGAATGAATAGATCTTTCAACATAAATTCTAATATTATGATTCAATAGCAATGTTTTATGGCGAAGAAGAGAGGGAGAAAAAAAAAAAGGTTTTCCATGTTGATATTAATTTGCGAGTACAAAACAATTAGCAAATTGATGCACTCTTTGCATGTAAAATGGATGGAAAGCAAATCGTGCCTGTATAATTTATCACAATTGCATAGTTGGTAGTATTTGTAGGTGATTATATATCCTTATGATGCTAAGAACATTCAATACATTCTAATATGCAAGAATCTCAACACATGAATATTGAGAGCCAGCTGCATGTGCCAAGACAAGATTCATTCATGTTCTGTTCATGTCTGCATGTACATACTATCAATCAGGTTTGCTTTAAGTGAGATAAGTGTTTACAAGGTTTATACTATCAGCAAGCCAGGGATGATCCCATTAAATCCTCATTGATCCATTCAATCTATGCTGTATCACTCACAGGATGAGTAAAGGAGATTAATTAGAAGACTCTCTACCCGCCCTTCCTCCTCTCATCTCATTTACCCCCTTCCTCCAACCCCTTCCACTTCTCATTCGATCCAATTCAGTTTCCTCCCCATTCATTCCTTTCCTCCCCTTCCTCCCGTTTCAGCCACAGTACCCTACACTATTATCTTGCTTTCTCGATCCCTCCCCCGCCCCTCATACCTGTATCCTGATTCCCCCTCCTCCTCAGCACTACCCTCTCTCCTCATCCCCACCCCCACACCACCGTCCTCTCCACTTTTCTTAACCCCCCCCTCACCCTCTGTCTCCATGCACCCTTCCCTTTCCCTCCCGTACAGTGCGTCCCACAAAAAACGAAACCGAGATTTAGCGATGATTTATCATAACTTAATCATAAATAAAATAGACAAATGACCTACCAATGTAAAGCTTAGAATCTCCTCTTTCATCTGGTATTATTTAGATTATTCCTTTTTCACGCATGATTGAGCAAAATCAATTCGAAGAAAGGATGCCAAAAACTCATTTGGTGGGGGGTATCTGAATTTCAAAAAGAAAACCACATTTTTAAAAAGTTCAATATCTGATCTTTAATTTGATACCTCAATTACAGAAAATGGTCAAGAAATAACAAAGTTCTGGTTATTTGAAATAAGGCTTGAATTTCAATAATTTCATAAAATGAAGAGGTTTTACAGGCTAGCGTTCAAACTCACTCGACACTCCGTTTTGTTGACGATCAGCCATGCATTAAGTCTTATGTTACCGTGCGATAGCTTCTGTGGGAAACCGGTGAAAACACGTTTATTTAATGAAATTATGGAAATACAAGCATTGTTTCGAGGGATCATAACTTTTTTACTACTTGACCATTTTCTGTGATTTAGGTATCAAAGAAAAGAGAAGATATTGAAATTTTTAGTCATGTGATTTTCTTTTTGAAATTCAGATACCCCCCGCCAAATGAGTTTTTGGCATTCTTTCTTCGAATTGTTTTTGCTCAATCATGCGTGAATAAGGAATAATCTAAATAATACCAGATGAAAGAGGAGATTCTAAGCTTTACATTGGTAGGTCATTTGTCTATTTTATTTATGATTAAGACTTTAAGTTATGATAAATCATCGCTAAATCTCGGTTTCGTTTTTTTCTGGGACGCACTGTTTAACAGGCATAACTCATTTTGAACTTGTAAAAATACAAAATCAAGACCTTTGACCTATTATTTTTTTCCATTAATTGCTTAATAGAGGGCAATAATCTCTGACTCTGAGTCAATTTCCACATTTTGGGGCCAATTCTAGATTTATTTAACATCCATGCACTTTATTTAGTAATATCTAATTGGTGCATTTATTTTTAATTTGATAGACTTTCCTGCATTGAAAAAAAATATTTTTACATCTATATTTTTGTTCTTTATCAAATAATTTCAGTTCAATATTGTAAAATATCCTTGTTTTAAACTGAATTGTCACATTCACACACACATATTTTTCTTTTTAGGTATCATTTTCATGATCCCAACCTACTTGTTTCATAGACTGGGTTGGGGGTTTGAGTTGTGCCAAAGGTTATTGAAATCTCAATTAAGAATAGATTTGTCTGTCATCTTCTGATCCATGGTTTCATAGTTTTCAATCAATAATCAGTATTGTTATGAATATATGAGGGACTACACCCAGCTAGGGGATTAGCAGCCAAGAATTTATCCAAGGAAGCGAATTAATCAGGGCTAAAAATAATATTTTCAGTTGCAAGGAACACACTACTCCCAACTGGTCATTCAGTGTCTTGGTCAGTCATAACAAAATCTTAAAGTCTTTTTGATTAATCCTATGGACAAAGGTATAGAAAGGTAATTTCAAAAGCCTTTTTTCCATCCATTTTAGTGTGTATGTGCCTCCAAAATCATGCCATTGAAAGTCAAATTTGACCTCACCAAAATAATAGCATTGATTTTTCATATAGTTTGCAAGTATTTATAATATATAATTTTCTTTTAAGTGCGCTTATAACATTAAAGTTTTAATAAGATTTTTTTCTTGTAGCCTTTGTGTATTTGAAATTCATAGTTGTTTCATTTGGAAGAAAGACGTAGAGCAGACAACAATATCTGCTTATAATTATGTAGGTATGTGGGTCACAGAATTGCCAAGTGTTTTTATGTTAGTCAATGTAGATTAACCATCATCAGAAGAGATAGCAAGCAAAATAATACTAGTAGTCCTTTCCGAATTGTAGGTGAGTAGTTGACACATTGTTATTAGTTCCCTACACAATAACTTTCTTGGGAGAAATATGTAATCTTATGTATCTACACTTTTGATTTGTTTTTTCTATACCAAGTTACTTCATATCAAGAATGTATAAATACAGATGACACTGTTTATAATTTTCAGGCTGATGATGAGTTCCATTTAAAAAAAAAATATCATGTTAGAACTATTGTTTTCAAATAAAAAAAGCATACATTTATCTTTTCTGTGGTCAAATGACTGAAGTGATGATGATGATGAAATTTCAATAATTGAGCGAACTTGATATGATTGCCAAGGTAAAGAATACTGCCCAACTTGGGAATTGTGAAGGTCATGGTGGAATTAGTAGGGTGTCAGTCTGTCAGATTTGTAACATATAGTTTCTATTTTTGGTAGAGAACTAAACCCTGTGAACTAGATCATAATGTGTTGAGTGTTTTTAATTAATATCCCACACCTGTTTGTGAATTGGTTCTATTTGGGATACATTTCAAAGTATTCGGTGGAAGATTTATAATTGATTATAGTCATAATTGTAATGATAGCCGTATTAGTCAGAAAATTGGTTGGTATTAATTAGTCTGCAACCACAGACTCAAATTTGATACTTTAACAAATGATACCATGTTGAGGTGAAGACTGGCTCCAACCCAAATGTTTGAATCTAGTCTTACTACTTCAGACTCTGCCTTATTTACTATGTGAAAACCAAAGGCCTGTGCATGTAGACTAAGTTGGTATATTCATTCACATGCAAACACCTCATCTACGAGAAAGTGATACTGAATTTCAATTTGCAGTTTGTACAGTAAGCTACTTTTATCAAAAGCTTCCTCTTGTCATATTACCAATAACACCCAACATCCCCCTGAGTCCACCTACAAAAAAAAGACATAGAAAACAAAAAGATATTGCAAATTATTTTCAGCAATACATAAAACATGTTTGATTTGAAGAAAGTGTTGAATGATTTTCAAACTGAAGGGTGACGGCCAGGCCAACGTTCTAGATATTGGAGGGAACATCCCTTCAGCTTGTATGAGGGTTATCTTGTTCTGCAGAGCTAGGTTAGAGGAGGCAATGAAGATATCAGTGAGAAGTGGCTGCATCCTTTTTTAGGTTGGGGATGGCAGAGAGAGAGAGAGAGAGAGGTGGGGAGAAGGGTAAAGCAGGGGGGAGAGGGGGAGATGCAAGATGGGAGGGAGGGATCAAGAGAGATGGGAGCAGGGGGGAGAGGGGAGGGATAGAATGAGAGAGGGGTGGGAGGGGGAGATAAAGAAATAAAAAAGTAGGAAAGAAACAAATTGGGAGAGAAGGGAAGAGAGGGGGAGACCAAAGGGGAATAGGAGAGAGAGCGAGAGATGGAGGAGAGGGGGGGGGGAGGGCAAGAGAAAGAAATATAAAGAGAGGGGAGAGATGGTAAGAGAAGGGATAGATGACGAGGAGAGAGATGGGGATGGAAAATACAAAAAAAGGAAGAGGGAGAGGGGAGATATATATAGAAGGGATCATAAAAGATAGATGGGAGAAGAGAAATAGAGGAGAGATCAAGGAGCATTTCATAGACCAAGATAAATTTCTTATCAATGATTGATTTGATCCCAGCCAATCAGGGTCCCGTTTCATAAAGACTTGTTATAATATCAAATGCAAGATTTTTATAACAAATTTACTATCAGCCAATCAGAGTGAAGGATTTCAGTAGCTTTTAACTGTTATTGTAAATTTGTTATTAAAACAAGTTTTATGAAACGGACCCCAGATGCCACAATTTCACTCACTTACAGCTGTCATTGAAATCACTGATAAATCTCTTGAAATGCTCCCCTAAGAGAAATAACTACATCCTTAACTCTTCCAAGGGTAGGTGATAGATGAATGCATCATTTCATGTAGCTTTCATGAGTTCCTTCCTCCTTCCTTATCTTCAGTGCTTTCAAATGCCCTCGCTGTCACGTTGCACACTTAATTTTAGGATATTACTTACACATAGCCTTTCTGCATTTATTCAATTCACAGATACAAATAATAACAATCATAAATAAGTATTCCCTAATTACATTTACTGTTTTAGGCATACAAATATCATTTTAATCTAAGAATTTTATTATGTTCTTAGTAAATTCAGAAGGAGATATGAATTATCTTGTTTTATCCATACCAATTTTATGTATGATTGCTTAATGGATAGAATTACCTTGTGGTTATGATCTTTAGAATCCCACAATGGATTCATGTGCTTGGGTCATACTTGGATTTTCATATCTGGAAAGAGGTTGTTTCTATGATTTAATGACAAAAATTTTATATCATTTTGGAAAGCATGATCATGCAAGCATGTAAATAATGCATATGGCATGAAACCAATGATATATTCATGTAATACTCATTTCATTATTCATCTTCAAGTATTCTACATCAGAATAATGCAGATGTACATCAATGAAAATTGCAAGAACTATTTGTGAAATAATCTAATATTTTTTGACAAGCTCGGTGCGTATCATGTCTGTTAATTCCAAGATGTGTAAGTAAGGTGCAGAAAATATCTGCATCAAAACTATGTAGATTATTCTGCTGCTAATTATGTGGCAACAACAATGTGTCTTCTCTGTTTAATCATGGAGAAACATCATAGGGAAACACAGGAAACTTCAGAATCATAGAATTTAAACGACATTTTGACATATTTGGTTTCCCATAATTTCAGCACAGATTTAGACCATGACCTAATAAAGTTAAACTGGACTTCAGAAAACAAGCCAGTATCTAATTTTAGAGATATTTTGGCATTTGGATTCACAATATCAATCGAGAATAGGATAAGTTTAGTTATTATGAAATGCACATGATACCTTATGTCCTGTGTTTCTTTTAATATTTGAAGTAGAAAATTATTTAGATTTGTCAGATGAGATTCTCTCTTTTGAGGGTGAAAAAGTTTTAAATTATAATCTTTCCTATTAAAATCTATCAATGAATCAATGAAAATGAAATTGTGCAATTGTGTATTGAAGACAACCCTGATGCTGCCAGCTTTGCAGGCAATGACTTTTCAAATGCAAACTAGGTTTTGCAAACTTCACTTGTCTGTCCATGGTGGTTTAAATTATTTTCACTGACCAATAGCCTATAGGATTTGACCATTAACAGGAAGTGCCTGACTGTTTCCTTTATGTTATCTGTCCATAGGGAGGTCCTATAGTGAACTCAAGCCAGACGAACACTCGGATTGCAGCGGAGCTAGCCATCACCCAACTACCCCCTCACCCGGCTTCACGGCCCCTCCATACTCTCCCTGTATGTCAACCAGGGCCTCACACCAATGGGACCTTGCGTCAAGACCAGACACCAGATTCCAACAAGACAAGCACCTTGCCCCAAGGTAGTGATCTAAACCCCTATCAACATTCCCAGAGGCGCAACACGCTTCCTGCAAACTCATCCCCCGCAAGCGCTTGCAGTAGTGATCAAACAAAGTTGCCGGATACTGCCCTGGATGTGCCGCTGTCGCTGAAAGCAGGAACCCTGCCCCCAGAGAAGGTGATAAAGAACACCGGATCTACCCCTTATCAGGAGGGGAGTGTACCGCACTACTGCACGCTCAATCGCAGGTTTGCCAACGGCAAGAAGTCGCCCAAGCGATTCAGCAGGACAAGCTTCCTGTGGAGGCATAACTCCAGCAGAGACGGAAAGGACGTTGCGCCCGATCAGTCATCAGCTGAAGGCACACCGACCCGGTTCCAGTGTCCTGCGCAGGATCTAGTCTTCGCCAATCCTGCAGCCAAAGATGAGGATTGCAACAAGAACGGTGTCTTGACAGAGATTGACCTGACTGATGACACTCGGTCAATGATCTGTCAGACCAAACCGAAGATAGATAATAGGGATGACGGGAACAGGTTTGACTTAAACAAGAAGACAATTGAAAACTGTAGTCCAGTCATTGCAAATATGTCAGACAAGAACTGATGAATTTCAATGAATTACCATCCTACCTTATTTCAATGTGGATCATTAAAGTTTGATAACAGAGAAATTGATAGCTCATGTCTTGCATTAAACATGAAATAAAGATTGTGATGCTATAGTAGTCAAACCATTTAAGAGTTTGACTAATAATAATATCAACTTTTTTTCAATGAAATACATACTGTATGTATAGTAACAATTTGATTGTCATGGATATGATTAGAGATCTTTTTACTCAATCTCATGTATTACTTTTGATATCTACCCAAAGTCTAAGATTTATGTTTCTTATTATCCATCAGAGGAATGTTTCTGATCATAATGAAGTACATTAAGACTTGCAATATAATTACAACTCTGCAACTCTCTCTCTATTATGAAATATCATTTGCTAGATAAAGCTATATCGGTATTTCATTAAAAAAAAATCTTGCCCTGTAGTGATAAACATTATTATGATCAAGTTGCTTGCTGGCCTGGCAGGAGTGAGTGTATTAAATGATAATTCTGACCTCTTTTTTTACCGGGGGGGGGGGGGGGGGGGGCGGTCGGCCTTTCAATATGAACTTGAATTGCTAAGTAGAAGATATTTTTTAATAAAAAAAATCTATTGTTTGAAATGAATTCTGAAATAGTAATACAGCGCCAGATCGACGTAGCTCTATCCCTTAATTGTTGAATGCCAAACAGGGTAGCAGCAACTCCCATTTTTTAATGTCTTTTGGTCTGACACATCTGGGGTTTGAACTCCCGACCTCCCAGTTGTGAGGCAGATGCTCTACCAACTGAGCCAACACACCGGTCATGCCTTCTGAAGTATGAATCTGAAGGTTGTACCTTGATGCTGTCCTGGAAAGGAGCGTGATTAATCCAATCATCCGTTTAGTAATATTGAGTATTTTGCTCTTTCATTTAACAGGAAACCTTAAACACTTGTGCCATTAACGATTCATGATGAAAATCATCAGAATGAACCACAAGATATTGCTCTATGAGATTTGTGTACTTGTTATGTGGTTTCATATGCCATGATTGGTATTTTAAGGAATTTAGCTTGAATCAACAAATATTTTTTTTTTCCATCATGATTAATATCGGGGAGGAAAGGGTTAATATTACACATGGGAGTGTCAATATCAGAGATGCATCTTTTGATAAACTACAAGACCTTGTAATAGAGAGTGATGTGATAGACACAACATATTTTCACCTCTCACTTGCTTTTTATCTTGAGAAACAAAGATCACATAAGTTCAGCTTTTCATGTATTCAACAGGCAAAGCTGAACGACTTGCAACAATGAAACCACTGCAAAGCATTTCCAAGTTATTACCAAAAGTAAATTTCACATCAGGTTCATAGGATGTCAAAGCTGCCAGTGTCGTATAGGCCCGTATTCTGAAGTCTTGTTTAAGAATGAAAACTGATATAGTTCTTCTTAATCCGTAAGCCATGATCTCTGAATTTACTAAAATTATGGGAATAAACTTTGTTTACATTGTACATTTTTGTGTTTACTGTGTTAGTTCCTAGTGCTTCAAGGATTAAGAAGAACTATTTCAGTTTTCATTCTCAGACAGTTATTAATGGTTTGATTGCCAAATATGCTGATAAACTTGAGTCTCAACTGTTTAAGCTATGTGTCACTGCCCAATTGGGTAAACTAAAACTTTAGATCAGAGTTTGCATTAAACCAGAGTTCTGAAAACAGTCCATAGGCTCTGGTCAGGGCTACAAACGTCCTATATGCTTGGGGTGTTTTTAACCCCCTTCCCAGCCCCCTAGAATAATTGATGAATATTAGGGACAGGTCCCATATTCAAAACAGGTGTTTGTGAAATGATGTGTAATCTTCTATTTTTGTATTTCCCTTTAGGTGTTTCTAGTCATTGCCAAAATATGTCTGGATATAGTTTATATTGTGTATTCATATTTGCCAGTAAAATTGCAATTATGCACTTGAATTATGAAATTCTTTGTAAATATATTTATGTAATTGCAGGCATCAAATGCCAATTATTACATGTTATTGTAGGCATTATATTCACACTTGTAAAATCAGGAAAATTTTCTGATTGTTATTCCATGCATTCAAGTCTACCTGGGCATGTCAGATTTTGTACTTAAAGGTCAAGTCTACCCCAGAAAATGTTGCATTTGAATCAGAAAAATCAAATTTCCTGAAGAAAACAAAAATTGTATGGATGGATTTCCATACAGTTGAGATTGATCGGATTAATCGTAACTCTTTGTAAGATGGGGCCCGGCCTGCTAAATGATGCACAACAGACTTTTGACAAGGGACCTTGGAGGGGTACTCCAGGCTGAAAATCATTATATCTGAGTAAAACTCACTGAGAAAAATGCTAGAAATTTCATTGAAATCTGGATTTCAAAAACCTGAATTATACAACATTGTGTGGAAACAGTGGGCTGGTGATATAATTTCCCCACTTATTACCGTACATGAAATCATAATTATTTCATATTTCCATTCATGTGTGTGTGATATGTCTCCCTTGTAACAAAGTAAACTGCAGCAGTGATTATCTTACTCATTAAATCAGTAGTTAATCATTTTTTCATTCGTGGTGGACAAAATTTGAATATTAAATAACTATAATTTCATAGAAATTACAAAAGAATAAGTGAGGATATGACATCATCACCTTGCTCATTGCATATTCATGAAGAAATGCATAGAACTGTTTCACCAAAATAATGCAAAACTTTAACGTGTCATAACTTTATTTCTTGACCGATTTTAGATAAAATTCAGTGTTCTGTTTGGTTTGATTTTATTTCATGTGTTCAAAATATTTTATTTTTAACTTGGAGTACACTTTTAACTGACAGTCTTTTCTTTGAGGAATAATGTGGACAAGTACTTTGATTTCAAACAGGTAAGATACCAGGTATTTTTCATGATTCTGCAGGTGTGAATAAGCTTATGAGGTGTTTAGAGTGGTGACATCAGTCAGAAAATATCCTTGTCAATAATTTGATGTTCATTTTGTTCTATATGTCAATGTAATTTTTATTAGATGAAGATGTGGAACTATGTGTAAATCTGGAAAGTTATCAAATAAATATACTGTATGTGAACATTAACTCCTGTTGTTTTTATACATTTAATGACAGGTCAGTTTGTATGAAAATTAAACATGAGAATCATGGATTGATTAACAGAAATAGGCAACCTCGGTTGAAGGTTTATACCAAACACTTTTCATGAATCCAATTGTATCAAACACATTTTCTTAAAATGTTAGTTTCTCTGAAATATGTAACTACAACCCAGTCTGTATTTAGTCTATCTTTTAGTTCAATAACTGCCAAAAGTCAAAACAATTTTCAGATTAGATATGCAAAGCATGTGTGATTCAGTCTTTCTTCATATAATTGGAACAGGTGGGCATTTCATAAAGTTTTTCGTAAGTTACGAGCGATATTACGCATGACCGGTAATGATATAGGTACACCAGATTTTCATAGGTGTTGATTTAGTTCTTGAGAAAGGGTCACCATTTGTTTGTATGTTGCTCGTAACTTACAAACAGCTTTATGAAACACCCACCACATTTCTGAGATCCCGAGAGATTTTTTGGCAGATATATGTTTGTTTTTGTTAAAACGTGGAAACAACATACCACTTGGGAAGGTAGGGTAGATTTTTTTTTCAGTTTAGGTTCATTAAACCAGCTGTGATGTCAGAATTGACCCCCCCAAAAAAAAAAAAAAAAAAAAAAAAATGGGAAAGCTTTCCTCACATTTGTCTATATTTTGTATCACATGTTTCTTGTTTGGGCATAAGACTTCAATAAAGCAGTGGAAAATAATGAAATTCTTTAAATTTGACTAACAAATGGGATGTTTTATTAATCTATAGTAGGCTTACGTGTACAGCAATGCAGTTGATTGGGTCATTCAATCTGATATATCAATTCATTGGATCTGGCGCTTTAAAGAAAAGATGAATTCTCGGAGGGGCCACTTCCATTGATGAGTGGAAACCATGCGCGACCATGGGGTCTCGAAAAGCACCCTAAACACGTATTTTCCATATTCTGGAAATGCACCCCTTAACAAGTATTGGTGTGTGAAACCCTACCCTTTACAAGTATTGGAAACAAAATGATACTATTGGCAAGTATTCCCTGAATTGGACCCCTAAACAAGTACAGCGATATTTCAATTGTTATGTCACGTCAGTCGTCGGTTTTACTCTTGCCTACATCATTGGGTTAAGTATATACAGCCCCATCCCCCACACCTCGCGCAAATCGTACTCTAAACACGTAGTGTTGACTCTTGGGGCAAAAAGTAGATCCTTTATAAAACAAAATAGTCTAATTTTTTATACCCTCGCAAATTTGACCCTAAACACGTAGCCTTCCTAGCGAAAATAGATACCCTTTTTTCATAATTTTAGTGTTTTTGACACCCTTATTACGTTACGTACGTACGTAACGTGCCCTATCTTGAAAAAGACATCTTTTTTACGTGTTTGTTTGGTCGCGCATGGTATCCACTCATCAATGTAAGTGGCCCCCTCGGGGGTGAATTGCCAATTTGACTACACTTGATATGTCTGATTTCTACAGTTTGTCAACTAACCATTTCGGCTGATTTAGCCCATTTACCATTATCTCTCATTCCAGTAAGGCTATACCAGAGCTGCCAATCTGAACAAAAACATTTCAGTATTTAAAAGCTCAAAATCAGCATTTTGGTGGAGATCAGTATGCTTGAAGAAATACCATAGGACAATGGTCCAACACCCCTTAGACTAAATGGTTAGATGAACTTTCAATTGAATAAAGTAAAAGATAATACATGTACATGTAAGTTGATAAAGTGGAAATTAAACTTATAATTTGGCATTAGATAAAGAGGCCGAGTGAAGTATGGAGAAGACCAAATGGCCTGTATTCTGAACTCAGGATTAAATTAACCCTGGTTTAAATTTTTGGTTTAACTACATGTATGGAGAGCCAATTGTGTCACAAATCCCTATCAGTACACCTCCAATTTATTAACTTATTTGACACTCAAATTGTTCATAATTGTCTGGGAATTATATATTTTTCTTCATTATGAAAGCAAAAGCAAACAAAATAACATAAGAAATATAATCAGATTTTTTGCATTTTTGGCTCCCCATAATTTTAGTACAGAGTTAGACCATGGTCCAAGTTAAACCCGACTTCAGAATACAGGCCAGAGTGTTTATTCCATTATGTATAAGGCTATCTGAAATGTAGACTAATTGCTTAGTAGACCACCAGGGGAGCGTTTCATTAAGCATTTTTTATCCGACAAGTTGTCAGATCTAACAATTTTCCTTGATTATGATAGGTGAGAAGCACCATTACTATGGTAACTGTCTGATAAAATGTCTGACAAGTCCATTCATGAAACACTCCAGTAGAAAAAAATAGACATAAAAGAAAGTAAACAAAGGCTCAATAACTGATTTCAACTCCATAGTTTCTTCCATCAGTGGAAACAATTACATTTAATAAACTTTTGTGTCTTTTTCTTTTTTTTCTTTAAGATATAAAATACAACATACAACATTGGCTCCAAATTCACAGCCAAGATACACATTCATTGCTAATTAGCTGTACATTATGTACATTTTTTTTCTCATTTTTTTCATTTACGGTTTACCTTACACATTTCTTCTCTAAAATGAATTGAGTAAATACAACTCCCCTTCTAACGGCAAGTTTCTAAAAGAATACACAACTAAAAAAGTAAGTAAATAAAATATGCAAGAGAAACTCTTATTCCCCCACAATAAATAAAACAATGTAATATCCACTTACCGATAATACAAGATAGATAAGTAGCCAATATTTTATTTGAAGGAAAACCAAGTTACACAAAGATCATGCATCTAAATATCTTGAAAGCTGATACATAAGTGATGAATCTAGAGTAACATATAAATAATTTACCCTCTCTTACTTCACAAATACCTTACTTTATGAATAACATAATAAAACATGTTTTGAAAAGAGTTAACAAATCGTGAATAAAAACCTGTATGTGCATTTTAACAAATCGTGAATCATTGTGGTAAATGTTTCCCAATACTCAGAAAGGAAATTCTTTGAAATAACTATGGCATACATGTACAAATTTTTTTTTTTAATCTTGAGAATCAAATTGGCAGACAATTGGAATTAGAAGAGATAAATCATTTTGTGCAAATTAAATTGAGATACATTATATGCAGAAAAACCAAAATATAATTACCATGGTGATAATACATACATAACTGAGCATTTCCACAAATTTATCAACATTTTTGTACGTTGTTGTCCTTCCCCCATTTTTCTAACTTCAATTCATGAGCTACCCAAGTCATGATCGTTTGAGAGCACTGCAATTGTTCATTAGAACCAGAAAACGGACAAATGATTTCAGGGAAGGTCCTACAAACAGAGGGTCGCATTTCATGGACTTGCTCATCTGTAAAGCGCTTAGAGACATTGTTCTGATAAAGCAGAATATTTTCATACCTGACAACCCTTAGGGCCAACTTAAGGCAAAGGAACTAATTACTAAGAAATTTCTCGAAATGGAATATCTGACTCAAACAAAACTTCAGATAATATTCTGCCATTCCTAATTTTTTGGGGTTTTAAATAAATCTCTTTTGTAAACATATACACTGTTACATGCAGAATCTTTTTTTTTCATCACACCTTGATATGAAAGCATGGAAGCGTTCATTTAATGAAAGAGGACTCAAAAGCGAGTTAAACTCAAGCTGAAAATTCTTTCAATATTCTCTTCCCAATACAGCCGCATCAAATGGGTGAATATATACAATTACATGCTAATCTTAAACAGAACTATACAGTGTGATGACATGCCTTGGAGGATAACTGATCAATATATTTCTGTGTCTCCACGAGCCGAGGTTCGAAGCGTACACGTCTTACGAGCCACCATAATCATCATTCTCAATAATAAACACACTCTTATGTACAAAACAATCCTATAGCAAATGGTAGAAATACCTGCAAATCCTATTCAAAAGCTCCAATTTCTCCGCCCAACTCCCCACCTTCACACGCAATCCCTTACAACATGGTGATAGACTTTGTGTGAAATGGCACTTGGCTATAGATCTCAACACGTAAAAGGTATGAATGCTGTATCTGGTGCTATGTCAGACAAAGCTTGGGTATTTCCAGTTCCCAGTGTCGTCACCAGAAATCAATGCACATACTTTTGAGTCCAGAAATTCCATCATCGATGAATATAGAAATGTAACATTAATAATCATCAAACAAAGACATAGCTTTGATCATTCACAATCATATGATATACTCTCTGCCATTCCCCAAGTCTTGCTAAATATTTCACAATACTTCTCCAACAGACCAATTTAACCTCCCTGCCAACAAATCATGTCTACATAGAGTAAACGAGATAGTGGTAACATTCATGTTTGCGGTTTTAAACACAACTCTATCCTCGACCTAATACCACATGCATTATTCCGATCTCTCTCTACTATCCCCTCTTTAATCCAAAAGCATTTATAACAACAGTATCTCCACATTGAAGTTTACAAACTATGAGCTAGGCTCCTGACAAATGAAACAAACAAAATATCTTGTCCAACTTGACAATCTTATAAACTTAAAAGCTGAAGTATACATGTAAAACTTGACATACTGACAACATAGAATCAAATCATTGCATGCTATGTACAGGAAATCATAGACATGGGGGTCAATGGTCACCCTAAAGTGAATATGTTTCAAACTTGTAATTAATACTAGTGGGGAGATCTTGGCTTAGTATTAAACTTAATTTTATTGAATATGATATTCTTTCACTACATTGTAGATACGTGGTAAGATTTTGCTAACAATATATCTTAAAGAAGATACAACCAATGAATTGTTTATTTATTATTAATCTCTTTATTACAGGGTCCAGTGACTTGAATCTTACTACAAGGCAAATTCTAAATTTTTTATCTTTCGGAGGCTACTTTTCACAATTTCGTGCCTAAATATGAAACATTGGATAAGCTTGAACATTGCATTGAATGGAGATTTTCCTGGGGCAAATTCGCTACGAGCCCCTACGTAATTTTTTTCCTGCAATTAATTCTTTCCAATGGATCCTAAAATAATGTACCAAAGGATACTGGGCAGTTCCATACCAATCTTTTTGTGTGTCCCACCTCATGCTTCTCCAATCTACATCCACTTCAAAACTTCCTGAGCCATGATTATTTGAGAGCATCACAACTTTTCAAATGAATTACAACAGAGAGATAAATCATCTAGAAGGTCCCAAATGCAAGGGGTTGGATGTGGATACTTTATGCCCTACTGTGACATGTCTGTAAAGACTCCTCTAGTGAGTCAAGAAACCTGGGCCCTGTCTTACAAAGAGATACGATTGATCCCATCAATCATAACTCTATGGAAATCCATCAGTGTCATAATTTTCTTATACAGGAAATTTGCAAAATATCTTTTGTAAACAAAGGAGAACACACCAAAATGTCAAGAAATCAATGAATTTATTAATATACATTCGTTTCTAAATTTTTTTTAAACAAACATGTATTTTAGATGTTGACTTTGCTGGCTTTCCATAGTTGCGATTGATTGGTAAGACGGGGCCATGGGGCCCATAACACAAGGCTTAGCAATCATCGTAGAAGAATATCATCACGACTGTCTGCATTTACCACAATGTAAAATGTACACAATCAATCATGAAAAATATTCAGGGTAAGAACATAGTTATTCAGGTATGCATTGAATTTGAATTAGCCATTTTGCAGAACAAACTACAATTCGGTTATGAATGTAATGATCAATTGTGAAGTTGTTTTTATACATGGAGGTGTGCTTATACTTGTACAATACCATCCTGAAGAACAACGAGAGCCTAAAGAAGACAAATATAGATTATCTGTATATGAAATGATATGTGTACACTGACCTAGCTTGCATCACAACAATACAAGTTGAAAATCAAATCAAAGTGTTTGGCAAAGAGAATTATAAACAAACTCTTCATTTTGTGGTGATATTTACAATGATTTCCCTATATATTTACCAGTACATAATACTTGTATGATGAGAAATTTTCGGCAAACTCTGGATTTAGGATGCAGATTTTTCCAATCTTAATCTTGGAAATGGAAATAAGTGGAAATAATATTGAAGCAGCATGTCATTATACAAATAACACAATCAATAAAACCACTAAGGCAAAAAGCGTATTTCGCAAAAATTCAACTCACAGGCCTAAAACATTCAATGCACACAGAACATGAAAATTCTGATATCTATAGTCAAACACAAGAAAAAAGAAACTCAAAAGGATGTATTGGTTACGCAATATTGCTGCAAAATCACAAATCTATTGGACTGTACAAATTACAGCTTATATCAATCATAACAGAATAAAACCCAAACAAATTGGATTATGTTAGAAAAGCTCTGCCACAGTTGGTGAAAAAGATAAAACTTTCTTTTGCCTGTAAGCTGTAAGTGACACTAAAGAGAAAATAGCTGGAGTGACTTACAACCTCATCTGCAGAAACAGGTCATAAGTCTCAATAATCTTATTTCTGTGCGTACATCATGCCGCATGCAGAGGCATTACACAAGCAGGGGGTTGTCCCACGATATGAAGGGGGTAATGCTTGTAGTTGTTGGGAGTGTGGTACACGTGGCAGCGATGAAAACGGCGACGGATCTCGACGAGGTACGGAGAGACGGACACTTGGTAAATGGCGAAGGAGGGTGGAAAGGGCGTGTATCATACAGTGTAGAGACTCTTTGCCATAGACCCCGTCTTCGTCATTGTGTCTTTATGTGCCTGGGGGTGGAAATTGTGGCGAGATAAAGAGAGAGGAAAAAAGAGAGAGAGGGAGAGAAAAGAAAGTGATAAAGAAAGAGAATGAGGAAGAGAGAGAGACAGTGGAGAGAATAAAATATGAACACTGCATTCAACAAGATCTGATAAATAAACAAGTGGAACGCCTCTGGCAGTCTCGCCTGCATTACGCGATTTAATATAGCAGCAGTGCTAACTTTGAAAACTACTATAAAATAATCATTCACAAAAACACCATTCATATAATGACATGATACCACGTTCATTGACCATAGATGACATTTGGACGGTGACTTAAGACTTGTCAACTACACCCATGTCCACATTTCATTTACTCTATCCATAAACTTTCAAAGTTATAATGGCAATTCAACAATTACCCCAACATGGCCTACGTTTATTGACCTTAACTGACCTTTGACCTTGGTTTTGTGACCTGAAACTCACAGGGGATGTTCAGTGATACTTGATTACTCTTATATCCCAAGTTTTATGAAATAGATCCATAAACTTCAGAGTTAGGATGGTAATTTAACAAAGACCCCCAACACGGCCAAAGTTCATTGACCTTAAATGACCATTGACCATGGTCATGTGACCTGAAACTCGCACAGAATATTCAGTGGTACTTGATTAACCTAATGTCCAAGTTTCATGAAGTAGATCCATAAATTTTCAAAGTTATGATAGTAATTCAAAAAATACCCCCAACTTGACCAAAGTTCATTGACCCTAAATGACCTTTGACCTTGGTCATGTGACCTGAAACTGGTGCAGGATGTTTACTAATACTTGATTAACCTTATGCCTAAGTTTCATGAACTAGGTCCATATACTTTTTAAGTTATGTCATTTCAAAAACTTAACCTTCGGTTAAGATTTTGAAAATAATTCTCCCAACATGGTCTAAGTTCATTGACCCTAAATGACCTTTGACCTTAGTCATGTGACCTGAAACTCAGGCAGGATGTTCACTAATACTCGATTAACCTTATGTCCAAGTTTCATGAACTAGGTCCATATACTTTCTAAGTTATGATGTCATTTCAAAAACTTAACCTTAGGTTAAGATTTGATGTTGACGCCGCCGCCGTCGGAAAAGCGGCGCCTATAGTCTCGCTCTGCTATGCAGGCGAGACAAAAAGGACCTGTTAGAAAAATTTGAATATGTGAGGAACGCTCTTTGATTATTACATACACACTTTGTATTGGATTCGTTCTTGAAATCACATCTGATCACATCATTTATCCAGCTAATCATGAAACAACTTTCAATCTATGTACTCAGACATCACAAATTCAGACTAAAAAGATGCAAAAGACTCATCAAAAGAAACATTTCACATAGAGCTTCTCAGAAAAATATTACGCACCCTCTCTCCACCCCTCCCCCATCTTTTTATGTCCACAAGTGAATGCAAACTTTTGTCAAAGGGTTCGTGATTCATGCGAATTGCTATGATTTGGAACCAGAGTTTCTTGGAATCAACTAAAATATTTAAACATTCTCTGAATCAAGCACATTTCATGTTTGAAATCTATATAACCCATGATTTTGATTCTGGTTCAAATCCAGCTTTATGAAAAACATTTACAAGTATCATGAATATGGCCCTGGCTAGCACATGACTTCACCCTTGTAAAGAGTGAAATGATGGCTTTCTACAAATTAAACACACTTACCTCAAAACCTATTGTGTATTTGTGTGGTAGACCTAACCTATCTTTGAATTTTCGTCTGAAAGGAAGAAAATAAAAAAAGTTATTCAAAGGCGTGAAACACTATGACTATGGAGTGTTGCAAGAGGCTTGTAGCAATTGCAAGTCAATTTCAGGTCCAAAAATTGATTGTAAATTTTGTGAGTGATTGCAAGTTTGTAATTCATAGCTGAGCCCCATCTTACAAAGAGTTATGATTGATCCAATCAATCTCAACTCTATGGAAATCCATTCATACTATAATTTTTTCTACAGGAAAATTGCACAATCTCCTTAGTAAACAAAGAGAAACACACTGAATTTTTAAGAGAATGAATTAATGCATATACATCATATCTACAAAATATTTTGAACATACATTTAAGATGGAGATGTTGCTGGCCCTCCATAATTGTTTTTGTAAGAAGGGGCCCTGGTCTACTTCTTGCATCAACAACTATAAATTGATTTGCTTTAGTTAAAATTGATCACTTGTAAAATTGCAACTGAACTTTGTATTTGATTGCAAAAACTTCTTGCAACACCACCTTACATCTACAAATAAAATAATTTACATGAAAAAAAATTCTTATTCTGTGCTGGGTTACCACACTGGAAGAATGTGCATTCATTCCCCATTTGGAAAGCCAAGATGTATTTTGAAAGCTTTACAGAACTGCCAGTCTCATAACAAATAATTATTATATACGAGTGCAATGGACAGAATATTTCATGAGGTGAAAGAGAAATGATCCATTGCGTGAATGAAAAACATTCATTATTAGTTTTATATGACACTTAAGACGTCATTTGGCATTTAAAATGCATGTAATCTGATAAATTTTTTTGTAAAATAATCATTATCTCACAACAATGACAGCCTCAATCTGATTACTTTGCGAGCTTCCTGCATAGAATGTGCAGATGGATTGCACACATATTCACAGAACGGAAATCTCATTAGTTTTTAGCAAAAGTGGCTTTGAGCGAGATCCACAGACAAGACGTTAAGATTGTATTTTGTAATACGAAATAATAATATCAAATACCTTCAAGCCATTACGGACCAATTTTACTTAAAGAAATGTTACCTGTGTTGTAATTTTGAGTCTTAACGTCAATACATAGTCATTTTCATTCTAGCTGACGAAGTAATTAAGTATGCAAAGTGCAACATCTACTATTTAACATCACAATTTAGACTGACTCATAAGTTTTTAATAAGAAGTGTGAACTCACCCTATATTGGTTATTGAGTCTTCTTTCCGCCAGTCCCCTGTCCACATTGCAATCTTATTTCCTTTACTTCTAATGTTGACAACTGCACCGTTGACTAAATCTGAGTCATCATCGAAGCTCTCTCCTATCATTAGCAACATCTAAGGAATGAAAAAGAAAGGGGAAAATTTTACAGCTATTAATCAATAAGACCACGGGAAATAGAGTAATAATATATCTGTTGAGCAGTTTGAACAAAATTAAAAGTGCATTCCCTAAACGAAGTTAAAATGGTCATGAGAATAGAATCAATAAGCATCAATTCAATGTTCTATCACAATAGTTAAGAGTCTCCAAAAACATTGAAAAAATAATGTGTTTTACGGAAATTGCCCTTGATAAGAATGAAAAAGTAATAAAAATGAAATAAACAAAATTCGAAACAATGGTTTTAAAGCCGTGGTTTAAAGCACTTGCATAAATTTCACTTAATTCAGAGAACCATAAGAAGAGTCCATTGTAGCATGTGATCTTTCATTAGAGGCTGCTAAGTTCACACATATTGCTTTGGTATGAAACCAAAGTTAAAACGAATTAAAGGGATCGTTTCACTTTGCGAGCAGCTGATTTTAAAAAAAATCTCAAACTGAGATGAAACATATGTATGAGTGCCTGTATTTGTCCTCAAAAACCCTGAAGACCACAATATAGGATGAAAAACTCTTATTTAGATACAAAAAGCAATTAATTAGCCTGATTTTGAGAACCATCTAGTAGATGGGTTCAGCTTATAACCAGTTTTCTCCAATTCAAAAAGTATGTTGGCTATGTTGACTGCTTCTGCTGTGTGTCTCCTATACACACACTATTTTTAGCTGCACTGTACATTCAGTGTATACCTTGTACACACTGTATGTAGGTCATGCTGGGTTCATCAAGAGTTTGTGTTGTGGTGCACAGATTCGCTGTATATACATAGTCATTGAAACTAACCCCCAATTACTTTCAAACTTTGGTTAACATCTCCAAAGTTTTAAAATAGTTCCTGTAGATATGATACTTTGAAACTTATGGGTTGGCATTTTTACACTATAAGCCTAATGTTTAGCCCATTTTTTAAGAACCAAAATGAGATTTTTTTAAATCAGAACAAAGTGAAATGATTACTTTAAATGAACAGTGGTATCAAATCATAGCAGCAACCTTAAATTCAGCCTCATGTGACACAAAGCATGCATTCATTATAAGACTCTTATTTTAACAATGTTATTTATTCAGAATTTAAAAACAAAACCAATTTACTGACTGTAACATATAAATAATGAAATCTGCATGAACTGTGGATCCAACCCAAGGTTTCAAAATCCCTATTGTGAATGTGGGTCACCACTATAATTTGTTTAACAACTCACAGCTAGATTAATTGTATATATCTCTAATAGATCTAGTAAACTGAATCTTACCGTTTCTAACCAGCATCTGTCTATGTCTTGTGGTTTTGATTTGCGGTCGAAACCTATCAGCCACCTACCACCATCTTTGTTCTTGTCGTCTTCCCACATTGGTTTCACACCATCCTGGGTTGGGGGGGGGGGGGAGGGGAGAGAAACAAGAAGGGATACATAGATTTAGAACTGATTAAAATGACGAACCATTAAAGCAGCACCAACACCTATATCAGGATGACAGAATAAGTGGAATCTATGATGGAAAATCATCTGATTACCGTCTTTGTGTATATATCCTTCAGCATTCTTTTGTTCAAAATAAAGTTCTACTGTTTTGTGCTTTTAAAGCATTATAGAAAGTAAAAGATTGTTGCAGGGGATTGTCCAACCATGACCTCTAGGTGACACAACATTTGCTCCTGTGACTATTGCTCTGGGTTTTATTTTGTCTAAGATATAGGGTTAGGGTTGCAAGATGATTTAATGTTATGTTTAGGTTTCAGTTTAGGGTAGGGTACATGTATACTGTTAAATCTAGTCATTTGATTAGTGTGTTGAATTTTCTGGCAGAGCAATTGTTGCCGGAGCAAATGTCACAGAACTAACCTCTAGCCATGACTACTCTCTTCTAAAATATACATGGAAGAAGATTAAGTGATGAACAGTATTCAATCAATATCAATAACATATACAGTGTATATGGCTGGAGTCATTTCCAGAGGCGAGTTCTGAGTCATCGTAATTATGCTGGTAGTACAAAACATATTTAGAAGATTCCATTCATGTTGTGTTTCACTGTATATCAACTAGAACTTGTTTCAACCCTTTCGGGTAACGGTAGGAAGTAATTCCTTAAAAAGCTATGTGCGCTATGAACACCTAGCTTAGCCGGGTAATACAGGAGCGCCTTGAGCACCTAACAAGGTGGATATTAGTCCAGTAGATATGTGAAAAAGATGCTCGAATCTGGCAGAAAGTGTAAAATTTGGCATACAGGGGTATTTTTGGGCGCTGATTTCAAAAATTGCCGGCCCCAAGCGATTTGACCATCGGGTCGGCCGCCATTTTGAAATCCAAGATGGCCGCCATTAAAAATCATTAAATGTCATTTTCTTGAGTTTTTCATGTCATGTGACACTGAAATTTGGCATATAGGGGTATTTTGAGGCACTGATTTCAAATATTGCCGGTCCCCAGCAAATTGACCATTTGGCCGGCAGCAAAATGGCCGCCATCTTGAAATCCAAGATGGCCGCCATGATATATTATTGCAATCATTTTCTCGAGTTTTATCTGAACTGCGGTATTGAAATTTGGCATATAGGCTTATTTTGGGGTGCTGATTTCAAAAATTGCCGGCCCCAAGCGATTTGACCATCGGTTCGGCCGCCATTTTGAAATCCAAGATGGCCGCCATTAAAAATCATTAAATGTCATTTTCTTGAGTTTTTAATGTCATGTGACACTGAAATTTGGCATATAGGGGTATTTTGAGGCACTGATTTCAAATATTGCCGGTCCCCAGCAAATTGACCATTTGGCCGGCAGCAAAATGGCCGCCATCTTTAAATCCAAGATGGCCGCCATGATATATTATTGCAATCATTTTCTCGAGTTTTATATAAACTGCGGTATTGACATTTGGCATATAGGCTTATTTTGGGGTGCTGATTTAAAAAATTGCCGGCCCCAAGCGATTCGACCATCGGGTCGGCCGCCATTTTGAAATCCAAGATGGCCGCCATGGAAAATCATTAAATGTTATTTTCTTGAGTTTTACATGACGTGTGACACTGAAATTTGGCATATAGGGGTATTTTGAGGCACTGATTTCAAATATTGCCGGCCCCCAGCAATTTGACAATTTGGTCGGAGGCAAAATGGCCACCATTTTGAAATCCAAGATGGCCGCCATGGAAAATCATTAAATGTTATTTTCTTGAGTTTTACATGATATGTGACACTGAAATTTGGCATATAGGGGTATTTTGTGGCACTGATGTCAAATATTGCCGGCCCCCAGCAATTTGACCATTTGGTCAGAGGCAAAACAATAACAGAATAAATAATGAAAAAAATATTGAAGGTTTGAGGAAATTCCATCTAATATTTCAAAAACTATTGGAATTTCATTTGGTGTATTGGTGACGTCAGATGCAAGCAGTTCCCACATGTTTCTTATAGTACAAAATCAATGAAATGTAGCCTCCTAAAAAAAATGAAAATGTTTTTTATTGAAGCCTCGGTATATCAAACAAATGATTTCACACCTGCTCCAGAAAGAAAAAAAAAATACCCATGATGAACCATTTATGCATTTTATATCACACAACATAATGGGGCAGCTGCTCATTCAGTAGCCTATAATGACGTCACAAATAAAAAAAAACTTTTCTCTGGGCTGAACTCCCCTTTTTAAGGGATAGAGCAACGTCCGATGTGGCGCTGCTAAGTTGCTGCCGGGCTCACGATCTACAGAGTATGGGCAAAATAAATTTTCGGAGCATTTCTGTTACTGAATTCTATTTTGAACAATATTATGTGTATTATTATCCTCCATCATTAATATTAATTTCATCATCATCATCATACCACTATAACCATCAGTACTTCAAGTCTGGAGCAGTTTTCTTCATGTTGATTTGTAATAAAATATTGCAATTAGTGCAGCAATATTCTGAAAGCAGCAGGCCAAAAACCTGCCTGTATGTCTAAAATGCAGTGCCTCAAATTATTTAAAACCAAGAAAATGATTTTGATGAATTTTCATGACAGTCGATCCTCTCTAGATTTCAAGATGGTGGCCATTTTGCAGCATATCTATTGGACAGATTACTGGGGGCATTTTCAATATCCCTAGATGCCAAACTTTAAAATAATACGTTACGTGATACTAGATAAAGTGATTTTTTCAATGATATTTTTTCATGGCAGCCATCTTGGATTTCAAGATGGCTGACATTTTGCTTCTGACTCGGGATCAGATCACTGAGGGCCAGCAATATTTGAAATAAGCACCCCACACTCCGTCGATATGTCAAAGTGCAATACTGCAGATCATATGAAGAAATAATTTACAGCCTCTCAACAGAAAAACATTGTTCCGGATGGTTATTATTCAACCAAAGCCACTTCAAATGTGTAACTGCAGAAGAAGCTAGCTGGTTTGTGTATGTATGGTGTTTCATACTTACGTAACATCTATATCAGCAATTAAGGGTGCCAATGTATTGTAACCCTTGCAACGGACTAAGGTGTGGTTGTGTTGGATTTGTTTTTTTAGTGCCTATACAATGGGTTTTACTCACCATTATAATGATGAACATCATTCAAACTTGGTAACCATATTGGAATTCAAAATAGCATCTATTTATTATGTTCTTTTCATTGATCAAGGATGCAAAGATCAAGTTTTTCTCCAAATCTAAAGTGTTACAGGCCATACGTAAGACTTGAGCAAATTATCTTTCATGGCGGCCATCTTGGATTTTAAGATGGCGGCCGTTTTGCCGCTGACCTGGAGGTCAAATTGCTGGGGGCCGGCAATATTTGACATCAGTGCCACAAAATACCCCTATATGCCAAATTTCAGTGTCACATATCATGTAAAACTCAAGAAAATGACATTTAATGATTTTTCATGGCGGCCATCTTGGATTTTAAAATGGCGGCCATTTTGCCGCCGACCAAATTGTCAAATTGCTGGGGGTCGGCAATATTTGAAATCAGTGCCTCAAAATACCCCTATATGCCAAATTTCAGTGTCACATGACATGAAAAACTCAAGAAAATAACATTTAACGATTTTTCATGGCGGCCATCTTGGATTTCAAAATGGCGGCCGACCCAATGGTCGAATCGCTTGGGGCCGGCAATTTTTGAAATCAGCACCCCAAATTAAGCCTAAATGCCAAATTTCAATACCGCAGTTCATATAAAACTCGAGAAAATGATTGCAATAATATATCATGGCGGCCATCTTGGATTTCGAGATGGCGGCCATTTTGCCGCCGGCCAAATGGTCAATTTGCTGGGGACCGGCAATATTTCAAATCAGTGCCTCAAAATACCCCCATATGCCAAATTTCAGTGTCACATGACATGAAAAACTCAAGAAAATGACATTTAATGATTTTTAATGGCGGCCATCTTGGATTTCAAAATGGCGGCCGACCCGATGGTCAAATCGCTTGGGGCCGGCAATTTTTGAAATCAGCGCCCAAAAATACCCCTGTATGCCAAATTTCACACTTTCTGCCGGATTCGAGCATCTTGGCCATTTTTTGTCACATAACCGCTCCACTATATGTGCGCAATATAAATACCCTATATTATTATTATTTTGTAAATTGTAGAACAAGGTCAATTTCATTATCAGTTGAATACAATTATTTGGCCAAAAGAACATATGTCCTCCTTAGTTTCTTTTTATAAAGGGGATATTTGTGTCATTTAATTTACTGTATTATTCCAAGAGATGAAGAATCATTCAATTTTTTTTTATAGAAAACTGGAGGAAAATCTTACTTTCTTACCTTAAATAATGAGTAGTCGCATCCTGACGCTAATCTACTTGCAACTTGAATGTAATTATAAAGTCTGGAGAAAGAGACAAAAGAAGTGATCAAATACATTTGATATCATTAAAAGAAAAATCATATTTTGAGAATGAGAATGAGTGTAAACGTGCTTAAATGAATAAGTCAAAGCAATCATGTATACCTCTTTAAAGTCAAATTTCTCTAAAGCTGCACATATTTCTTTGGTCTTAAAAAGATTTAAGCGAGGCAAAATTTACCATCATTCAACCAAAATACATACATGAGATTTTTAAATAAACTTTGTGGAGCACCTCTGGCAGTCCCCCTGCAACACATTATTCAATAGCAGCAAAGCAAACTTTGAAATCAACTATTAAAGATGAGCAATTTTTTCAGAAAACCAGAAAAAACATCATTCATTTGATAAAAGAATTGAAGTTAATCAACCTCAAATAACCTTTGACCTTGACCATGATGTGACCTGAAACTCATGCAAGGTGATCAATGATACTTGATTGCCCTTCTGTATGTCCAAGTTTCATGAAAAGGGTCCATATACTGTCAAATTTGTTCAAAAACTTAACCTTGATTAAAATGTTTATGTTGATACCCTAAATATGGTCAATGTTAATTCACCCAAACCTTTGACCCATGTAATATCACCTGAAACTCATGCAAGATTAAAAAAAGGTACTTGATTACCCTTTTGTCAATGTTTCATGAAATAGGTCCATAGAGCCTTTAGTCTCGCTGTTTTACAGGTGAGACAATAAAAAATAATTAAAAAATAATAAAAACTAATTAAAAATATAAATTATTTGTGGTACATAATCATTAATGATTACAAAGACCACTCGTCTATGGAAACAGCATTTGGAATTTCCCTTGTATATGTGGCTTAAAACATGTTCTCAGGGGCATCAGAGGAGCATGTGTAGAGCCTTGTCACAGATAGGGTTGCGATTACATTCAACGCTTCTAAAAAACAAACAAACAAATGCAAGTCTCAAATGCAAGCATCTCATTTGTTGAAAATAAACTTGCATTTTATTTTTTTCAAGTTGCAATAAACATTCTAGATCACCTGCCAAGTATAAAGGCAGCTTTCTCCATTATGTAGATGAATCCCACTACAGTGTCTGGTAATACAAAGTTTAGTTATTGACTGTATGGCTTATTTGTACGATTGATCATACACAATAATCGATGCAATCAATCGTAGTAATCAGACCCACCACCAATCGCTCAGCTTTGTGTCAAGGGCCACTGCAGAACACTTTGACTATGGCCGCCAAGATGGCCTCCTCTGATGCCCCTGTGAACATGTTTTAAGCCACATACATGTATACAAGGGAAATTCCAAATGCCGTTTCCATAGACGAGTGGTCTTTGTAATCATTAATGATTATGTACCACAAATAATTTATATTTTTAATTTGTTTTTATTATTTTTTATTGTCTCACCTGCAAAGCAGAGCGAGACTAAAGGCTCTGTTCCGACGTCGGTGTTGTCAACATTGAAAACTCAAACAAAATAAGTTTTTGAAATGTTATAACTTTAAATGTATGTAATCAAAGAAGAACAAAGGTACTTCCAGAGGATTAGAGCCATGTGTGGTGCTAGGTCAGCAGATGAATGATCTTTTCCTAGCCTGGCCATACTAGAAGCCCCCCCCCTCCCCAATTAAAATTGCCATTATTAAAAAAAGGAACCCAAAGTGAATTGGAGGTCCATGGATACTTACGACCAGAAATCTTCTACTGTATCAAATGCTGTGACGATTCTAAGGTTTTCTGTCCATGATTTGGCTTTGTCATTCTTGAAGAACCACATAGACCATCTGCTCTGTAAGGGATGTTTGATGAGACTTTCTGGATCTACGGCTTGTTGGTCGCTTTGGAGATCTTCTTCTTGTTGCTGCAGATGCTTTACACCCTTCCCATCTTTACTAATATCCTGTGAGAGTTACAAAGAGAGAGAGAGAGAGAGTGAGAATTATTGAAACCAACAACATCACATCAGCATTATCTATGTGATTAAAAATAAATTCCAGTTGTGGCAACGATTTCAAAATGAGTGCGTACAAAATTCAATAAGACGACTACCCAAGTGTCTTTTTCGTATACGTGCCACAGGATTCTGGGAGAAATTGTGCAATTACTGAGAAACAAGCAATAATAGAACAGAGAGATTATCTGAGTAGTCAATCTTCACTGTGATTAGCTTAGATTTCATGATTTCACAAAGTTCAGTGTAAGTAACTGTACTACTACATGTAAATTATCATCTATGATGATATAGTGATAATTCACCTTGGTTTAACAGACTTACTCATGAAATCAGTGATGAGACCTAGGCTATTTCCATGATATTTAATACTGTGATTGGTTTGCATCATTACTACATCATCACCATCACCATCACCAATACCACCATCATAATTATCATCATCCCTGCCACCTCATCATCATTATACTCATTTAAGATGCTTCCTAAAGCAAGTTTAAACCTCTGTTTATATCCAAGTTCTGTCTTCTCTTTAGATCATCATCATCATCATCATCATCAATAATCATCATCATCATCATCACCAAATATCCTTCTCCCCACTCTAATCCAGTCCTGAGCACTTTCAATCTTTAAACCTGCTTGAAGAAATGGAAAATGTTTAGATATCTGCTGTTATTGGTGTTTTTATCATCATCACACCACCATCATCATTTCATCATCACCATCATCACCATCATCATCATTATCATCACTATTATTTCATCATCATCATCACTGAAATCAATGCCATATTCTTCAAAATTCAAATCCTAATCATATTCAAATTGCAGATTTGCCACTAAATATTTGTTAAGTTTCTCCAATCTTATGAATTCATATTATATTACTTATCTCATGACATAAACTGCAATCTCTTAAATACTACTTTTTCTCCACATTACTCATCAGCGTGGTTTCCTAAATTTTAACAAAGTTTGAGTTACAAAAATTATATTTTGATATGCATATTAATTTTAAAATGTACTTGCATACGATGTATGATTTATATATGCCTCTCTTTCTTTTTTCATATTTTTCACTTTCCATTACATCCCTCTTTTACCTCCGGCTTTCACCATAGGCCTACTCTCCCTTCATCACATTCAACTTCTCTACCTGCCTATTCTGCCCCCCGCTAATAAATAGGCCTACCTTTTAAAATTCAAATTCAAGTTCAAATACTGCCTAGAGATCTACTTCCTATCTTTCATGAACCTGCTTACACAGAGATTGAGAATGGTAAGATATCTGACCGCGGTAGATAACTGCCATTATTGGCTTGTATCATCACCACCATCAATCCATCACCAATGATCACCATTATCAGGGACAGTATCACCACCATCATCATAATCATTTTTCTCATCGTCACCATCTTCATCTAGATAATAGATCTACTTTTCATCACCACTACACCAGCATCGTCTTCATCATGCTGCCAGCTTAGCCTTAATAATATTTTAACCTGCTTTTAAATTCATGTTACTTCATCACTTGCCAAAACTAAAAGTTAGAATAGAAATGACAGGATGAGGATTGGGATTCAGAACTGGAAGGAAACTGAACTCTCACTCAGTCTCAGTCTCACAACAGACTGCACAGACATGAGACAGAGCCACACTCAACTGACTGACAAACGTTAAATTTCCACTTTTTTGGTTTCAGGAAGCTCTAACGTTACTTCATTCTCTAAACCTGTCTCCTGTTTTTTTGGTAATGAAAGTTAGGTTTTGGGGGAGGACTGCAATAGCCACACAAAAACTTGGCTCAGCTCACATACCAACACAACACGAAATTCACTCCGACCTCTAGCAATTCAATGAACGTGGCTGCACAATGGCAATGCACATGTTCCACTCAACTCAGCATATCAGCGCAAGACAACCGGCGAAATTATCACCGCGAGCCTCCTTACTCTTTCGCTTTTATCTCATAAAATAATAAAAACATCGATCATTACGAGATGTGAACGTAGCATATGATATCAGGAAGCGATCATTAATCGTTAACTCAGTTAAATGGTACAGAAATGCAAGAAAATTACCTCGAGATTAACATGCTTTGCTATATTCACGGAAGCCATTTTCCTTATGTTCCAATTTTGGCCTTCTGTCGTAATGTCACGTGGTACAATCAGGTGGAAATAGAATTGATGAAGTGACCACCAAGTAGAACATAAACGTCACACAAATTTGTCTTGGGGGTCGTGCCTCGAAGGAGGAGGAGTGCAAAAGAAAAAACAAACTAAGGGGGGGGGGGGATAATCTGTCAGATCTGCTGTATTAAAAAAAAAAAACACACAATGAATCGACTGTAAGTAGAATATTGCGCATATGCACATCTCATGCAAATGACAAAGACATTATCGACTTTTCAGTGGTTGTTTATTTGAAGAGGTAGTCCTGTCACTTCTAAGCTTTATTCTTATATAAATCAACATAAATATATAATCTCTTAAGCCTTATTTGAATAATGCGAGCGCGAAGCGCGAGCTATGTTTTATTTCATGTATTTTGTCCTAAAATTTAAACATTCTGGGCAATGTTTGTGATCCTAAATGAGGTGTGTATCCAACTAAATAATTACTGTGAGCGCGAAGCGCGAGCAGAAATTTGTAATGTACGTTTTGATCCGATCAAAAAAGGATTTATTAACGGCTGCTCGTTAGCCAAGAAGACGTTACATATATTTCAACAATCAAATAATGCAAGTGCGAAGCGCGAGCTGAAAATTTTGACATGCCTACCTGAAGTATGGAATTCTACGAGCACTTTTTGTATTCGTGAAAAGGATAAGTATATAACTAAACAATTGATGCGAGCGCGAAGCGCGAGCGGAAAAAATCAAAATTTACACTTAAAAGTGGGACACTCGATCTATTCATGTTTTGTAAATCATGAAAAAGATGAGTAATTGGAAATGTTCCTACATTAATAATGCGAGCGGAAACATTTTGATATTGCATATGATCTGAAACTGGATAATGATTTAAATAGAGAGAGCAAGCTGCGTACCTGAATAAGATATATGCGCGCGCGTGTCTCAGATTTCGACCTAGAATCTGGGCATTCTAAATACCTTTTTTTTTAATCATGAAAATCAATAAAGCGAGCGCGAAGGGCGAGCTTGATATATCGATCTGAAAAGGGGTCAATTTAAGCTCTTGATTTCAAGCATATTGTAGGAAAATTGAGAGGCAGACATGGATCACACTTAAAAAAGAGCTGATATGTTTCATTACTATTACCCTGTAGTAGGTCCATGCTATTACTTTGGCTTTTGACATATAACCGGGACATTTTAAAGGACAAGTCAACCACAACAAAAAGTTGATTTGAATAAATAGAGAAAAATCCAACAAGCATTACACTGAAAATTTCATCAAAATCGGATGTAAAATAAGAAAGTTATGACATTTTAAAGTTTCGCTTAATTTCACAAAACAGTTATAATTATGCACATCCTGGCTGGTATGCTAATGAGGAGACTATGACATCATCCACTCACTATTTCTTTTGTATTTTGTTATATGAAATATTCTAATTTTCTCCTCATTGTCAAGTGATACAACGATTAATTCCTCCCTGAACAATACATGTGGAATTAGCATTGTTTAATACTATATGGTTCAGTCAAGTTTGTCCTTATTTTCAAATCTGTAAAAAATGAAATATTAATTCAAACAATAAAAAACAAAAGAAATAGCGAGTGATGGACATTATCGACTGAGTCACCTAGTTGTGCATATGACTGTTTTGTGAAAAATAAGCGAAACTTAAAAAAGTCGTATAACTGGGCGTTGTTGCGTGCGCCTGTAATCCAAGCTATGTGGGGAAGTTACAAATTGATGCAGAGGTTCGAGGTGATCGAGCCCCGGTCACGTCTTTCGGATGGTGACGTTAAAGGTCGGTCCCAGACGTAAATAATCATATCTGATTGATACACGTCTGACAAAACTCAAATACACACACTTTATTTTACATCCGATTTTGATGAAATTTTCAGTGTTATGCTTTATGATTTGACCTTTAAGAACATATGTCATCATATAGAATGATGACTATCTTCCTATTTCTCTTCCTAAGCGCGAGATGATTTGATTATTAAATTAATATCTTATTTATTAATCTATAAAAAGACTAATGCGAGCCCGAAATCTATAATGGCCTGAAAACTGGACATCTAAAGCACTTTTTGTAATTATTAATAAGATATGAGTTAATATATTTTCAACAATCAATGCAAACGCAAATCGCGAGCCGAAATTTTTGATAAACTGTCATGAAATGGTTTGTTATATAATTAATATTGAGATATACATAACCCACCAATCAAAATTCGAGCGTGCAGCGCTAACTGATACGTTTTGACAATCTGACCTGAATAGGGATATTTTGAGAACTTTATGGAATACAGGAAAATAATAGGTACCTGACAAATCGAGTGCGCAGAGCAGAGCAGAAAATGTTAATATTCAGGCCATACAATATATATTTTTTTACAGAGCACTATTTAAAAATCAATTTGTAAATCAAACAAAATAATGAAAGTTCGATTTCTGAGCTGAAATATGTTTTGTATATAAATCACCTAAAAGGCAATGCGAGCGTGAAGCGCGAGCGAAACTTTTATATAGTGTCACGAAAGATTTTTTTTATTATAATTTTCCAAGTCTTCCCCTCATCTTATTCTTTAACTCGTCTTCCTTCTTTTATGTTTCTCCTTTCTTTTCCCTTCTCTTTTTTTAAATATTATTTCCCAATTTTTTTCCTTTTTATGCTCCGCCAATAGGGGGGGGGGGGGGCATTGGCGGCGGAAGCCAAAAATTTTAGGGGGGGACTACAACAATTTTTTGACAACCAAAAAAAAAAAAGGTTATCAACAAAAAATTTAGGGGGGATCGTCCCCCCCCCCCTGGATCCGCTTATGACACCACACAACACAAATAGCGCATATAGAAAAGACGGATGCCGCACCTTAGAAAAGGGGATGCTTCCCCCTCGGCCTCTGGCTCACAAGTGACATATATTATCCTTAAAAGGAAACCAAATATAGCATTTGTTTGTTTCTTCTTTTCTTTGTTTGGTTTGGCTGGCAAAAATGCAGTCAAGATATTTTGCCACTGCTTTTTTATATATAGTGGTTTTTTTTCCTTTGAAACTTGAAGAATGGCTTCTTTTCATTTAGGTTATTTCATTTTCTTTATTTTTCCTTCACTTTTTCTGTGCTATTTTTTTTCTTATTTCCAATTCCTTTCCTTTCCTTTCCCTCCATTCCCTTCCCTTCCCTTCCTTTCTTTTCCTTTCATTTCCTTCTTGTCTTGTCTTTCTTTTTTCTTTTCTTTTCTTCCTTCTTTTTTCTGATCGCTATTTCTTCCTTTTCTCACTTTACCTCTTCTTTTGTATTTTCCCCCTGCTTTCTGCTTTTGTTTTGATTTTAAGTTTTTTTTTGGTCCTGTAATTTTTTCTGCTGCAATATCACAACAGAGAAAACAAAACCGAGTCGATTTGGGGCCTGAGTGAAAAGAAGTGAAAAGTACAGGGGGGGGGGGGTCAGCAATTCCCTCCAAGATGACTGCCGTACTCTCTTTTGTGGAGTTTTTATTATTATTATTATTATTTTTACCTATCAATTATTTTGTTTATTATTATTATACAGTAAAACGTTATCATGATACATTTAAATTATCAAAAGGAAATGATGTATTCTCACCCCAGATTCTCACTAATCATGAAAGAACACATAGGCTAGGGGCATGTTGCATAACATTTTCGCCATAAAAAAACCTCTGGCAAATGAACAAAAATTCTGGCAAAAACTTCCAGATTTGTTTTCTTTTATGCAACATGTCACTATGTAACAAACGACTTGGTGAAAGAATAAACTCTGTTGTAGTGCGTGGCCTCATAGTTCATTGCTGAGGGACGGTAGCAGAAGACCACTCGTGCTTGTATTGTAATCCTCTCTAAAAAATATTAATTTTTACTGATATTCGGGTGACATCTATACGCTCAAGATGGCAGACGGAAGCGAACAAAAGTCTTTACCAATTTACACTGTTGATGCCTTTGCAAGTGCTCCATTTACGGGGAATTCTGCTGCGGTGTGTCCTATTTCAAGCGCCGAAGAGGTACGGTATTTCGCGCGGAAACCCAGGGCCAGCTGAAGGCACCCTTGTGGTCTCAGGGTACGGTGGTCTCACTCTGAGTCGGAGAGCGAGCGCGAGGTGCATACCGGGTACTGCATACTGAGGCCTGCACGGTAATTGGACAAAAGTTTTGCGAGCGTTTACGACCACGCCCCTCTACATCAGGATGGGATCTGAAATCTGATTTAAAAAAACATCAATTATATTTATACATTAAACCATTTGAACATAAAATCAAACATTTTCTAGTAGATCCATCTCTACTAATCAAGACTGACAAGAGTCTTACTAGGGATTTTTTACTTTGAGTATAAAGACGCTTGCTTGATTGATTGGTCGTTCGATCGATTGATTATTAGGGGGTTGATGCAGTGTAGACTTATTTTAAATTTATTTTAGGTGCAATCTTTCCCTCCCCAATTTAAGTTTCCATCTTAAAAGTTAATGTTAGGAATTAGGCCACATTCGGTATTTGACAAATTACAATAGAGCTCTAAACGTTTAGACTTTAGTCTAAGAGACGAGTTCTAAATATGTGTGCCTCTATTAAAAGTTAACGTTATATTTCAAATCAGTCAACCTGATCCTACACTTTATGTTATTCCAGTAACAAACTTCGTTGACATTATGCTCACCATCTAGATCTATTTCTAAACTAAAGTGTTTTTTTTGTTGGTCAAATCATATGTCTTGAGAAGAACCAAGTAAAAACAATGTTCATAATCTGTTAAAACATAATCTAGCAGTGTCAAGTAGCCTCTGAAAGTAATTGATTTTCATCTATTCTTATTTTCAAAATTGTAATTGACTTTTGTGCAAGCTTTTACCCTTTTAAAGGAAGTCTTTATATGTTTATATAGCATTACTTTGTTTTTTCTTTTTATTGCATTTTTAAAACTTTTTGTGTGTCTTTTTTTGTCATTTTTTTTTTTTTTGGGGGGGGGCATCCTTCATTATGATGTGGGTGGTATCTATGTAATTTAAGCAATTCACCTCTACCACACTGTCGTTGATTTTATATCATAATTTGTTACATCAGGATGAACACATAATAACCACATTTGCTCTTGTACCCCAACTTCCTCCCCTTTAACCCCCTTTAATCTTCTTTGAGCTTATCTATCTGTTTATTTCACTTCATGTTGTTGTTGATTGGTTTCTAATGGCGCTCTCATTAATATATATATATGCGCTAATCAAAATTATCATATCACTAATAATGTTATTATTCGGTAGATAAGGCCATATTTTTAAAGAGACTTTGTGAAGTGTAAGGCTGTTAATTGGATAAAAGATCCAATTAAAAATAAGCGGCCTTATATTTCTCTAAGTCTCTTTGGTTTGTTCTCTTAAATTTTTTTTTTGGTCATTTTAATCACAGTTACTTGTATCCTCTGGAAAATGTGCTTTGAAAGTCCAGCTGTTATATTATTATGATTGCTATTATTTTTAGTGGTCTGATCACTGATTATATCTCTGATTTAATTTTTATCACAAAATGTGTTAACCATAATAATCAAAGTAGATTCAAATCAATAATTGGAAACATGATTGTTTTGACAAATAACACATTCAGGACATCATAAACAAATTTTGTGGTGTGGCCACTTAATTTTTATGCAGATTGAGTCCTAAAATCTGTATGAGAAGTAAGAGTTTGAAAATCATTCACATGATGTAATTATTTTCATTTTATCAGTGTTTTTCTTACAATATTGAAAAAAAAAATGTTTTTAGAAAATAAGAACACTAAAATCCTTGAAGTGGCAATGTAATAGGATTGACAGAAGTCTATCCTTGAAAATTACAAAATGTCTAAGTTTGATCTTTGAACATATTAATGTACATGTATTCTATTATTTTAGGAAACTCATAAAGTTTTTCACATAGCAATACATGACTTAATGCAAGACTGGTTATCCTTTATTGTGCTAAATGAGATTCATGTTTTTCACATTTTAGCTTATGGGGCTGCATTTGCTTTAACCATTATCTTTAAATAATATTGAATTGTTATACTTAATTATAATGATAATTTAATCTACATAGATGAGATTTCAACTGTAGATGTTGGTCACTGGTGTTGGGCCAGATTCTTCATCATGCCCAGCCACTATTATTTTGCTTTACAAATTTGAATAGCATGTTTGGTCATAAGAGAAAAGCTGTCAACTGAGTAATGTACAGTCCTATGTAAAAATATGCTATACAAAAGACATAATGCATAGAAGTCTTTAAAAAATGTGGAGCAAACTGCGATGCGATACCAGGAAAATTATTCCCTGCCAAGTGTATATTTTGTCAAGTTTTTTGTTTTTATTGTCGAAATTCAAAATCGTCTAGTCTTATTTACAAGGAATAAATGCTACTGTTATCAATTCAATATTTAATAGTACTGATCATTTGGAGAAATGACCATTATAAATGATAAATAGAAAGAAATCGACTTTTTATAAGTTTTACCGTAGTTTGTTTGTTGATTTCTATCTTGATAAATACAGGACATCCCAGATGATCTGAAATACCAAATTGCCATGGAGATGAATATATCTGAGACAGCATTTGTTCATCCAGCTAAGTCTGGAGAGACATTCCAAAATGGTAATACACTTTATAAAGGGGAAGTTCACCCTGACAAAAAGTTTATTGTAAAAAAAAAACAGAAAAAAAAAAAAATATTGCCAAAGGTTTGAGATAAATCCATCAAAGAATTAAAAAGTTCAATTATTTGATTTGTGACGTCATATGCGACCAGTATTCCTACATATAAATATAATAAGATAGCAATGAAATGTCATTTTTTCTGAAAATTGAAAATGGTTTTTACTGTACCTTTTGTATATCAATAAACAAATCGTTTTACAAAGAAAACAAAAATAAGTCATCAGAAGCTATTTAAAAAATGAAATTCATGCACCTGCTCGTTTATATTGTCACAAACCAAAACTTAAAATTCTAATAACTTTCTTAAACTTTAACAGATTTTCCTCAAACCTTCACCAATATTCATTTTTATTTTTTTCTAATATTTTTACAACAAACTTTTCTATAGGGTGAACTTCCCCTTCAATAGTTCATTTTAGTGACCAAAGACCATCTAACTTTAAAGTCAGGACCAAGACTTTTGTCACAATGTATCAGCACTAGGGTTGGGGGACTGTCATCTAGAGAGGTGTGAAACTTTGGTAAAGCCGTAAAGGGTCATCAATGTGAATTTTTCTTGATTATTATATAATTTTTTGCTAAGGTGTAGCCGCCAATGTTTTTTTGCAGTTGATTCTTTGTGAAATTTGAGGTTTTAATATCTATATGTAGCACCCTCGTTCAGTGCTGCTTTTTAAAAATTTTTTTTATTAGAGACCATTTGAACATTTCTCATACAAATTAAGTGATTGGATATCAAAAGGCTACGTATACAGAGATTATAACCTGAAATGTTTTTATCCTGTTCTTTTCTTTGAGAAGTGTGTTTCTTTATCTAAGAGAAAACGATGTGTGGATATTTGTATTTTGATCTTGCATTGATTCTCGAGCTGCTCATTTTTATAACAGTAGCTTGCAAGCTATTTTTTGTAGGTTTTTCATGAAAATATGAAACATTGCCAAATTTGGTCTGATATGAACTTAGAACCTAATACTAAAGTAGGCTATGTTTATACATGTACAGGAAAGGAGTTTCCTCTGAAAAGTTTATAAACAGGAATTGACCAGACAGATAGTCTGTACAGGGCCATCCGGCCATATGTCATGAAGCAGAATATTGAGAGCAATAAGATCCAGGATTGGATTCCAGAAACAACAGAGATGAAGAGAGATGGAATTTAAACTTAAGGCATACTTTGAAATTTCTATCAAAAATATGTCATCTTCATTGATCGTTGAGAAGAAGAAGAAGAAAGTATGAGGAGGAGATGAAGAAGGGGAAGAAGATAGAAAAAATGAAAAGAAAAGAGAAGAAAAATAAAAAGGGAATGAAAAATGGGGGGGGGGGAGTAGAGGATAATTAATAGAATTGAACATGGAGTATTATAGTCCAAACTCATTTCTCTTCTCGACAAATAAAAGGTACTAGTTACCATGGTAATAATGGTTACTGGTATCTGTACCTCTTACATGTCCTTGTTGAGTTTAAATTATGCTTTCATGAGTGTTTAAAATATTTTATCCTGTCAGCTTCTGAATTCAACCTGCGCTGGTTCACCCCTACCAACGAGGTCAAGCTTTGTGGACATGCTACCATGGCAACAGCTACGACCATCTTCAGAGCATTAGGTATAACTTACGAAGCCTTGGCCCAATTTAGATCATGAAACTTGACAAAAATTTTAAATCAATAATAGGCTAGCTCTATAAACTTTAAATTCTCTTGAACATTTGAACAACATTGGTGTATTGATGATGTTACGATCCCGCAAGATACTATGATGTATATTGGAAATTAAAAACCAGAAGATCAAACATTCAAATTAAATACTTTATATCATTAATGATGCATAATTTTAATACAATTCATTAGGAAATATTTTCTATATAAATATTGGTGCATATATGCAAATAGTAATACAAAGCAGCATGTATAAGATGCTTCATGCAGCATTCCTAAGCACACTGTTTTCTATGTGTATTGTATTAGCTTAACATTTTGTATCAACATTGATATGACATATGATTTAGTGTTTTTATGCAAATGTGCCTTGATATTGGTTCTCAACTTTTCTGTCTTTGATTGTAAAAGGAAACGAAGGAAGTGAGCTTCGGTTCAACACTCTGAGTGGTCAGTTGGTTGCTAAGAGAGATGGTCAGCTAATCACATTGAATCTTCCGGTCAACCCGTGCGGTCCAAAGGTATATATTTTTATTCTAACAGAATGAGAATGATATTGGTCTTTTGCAAGTGTATAATCAACAACATATGAACATTTTCAGATAAAATTGGAAGTTATGAACTACCGGGGTATCTAGTCTTAATTGAAGTTTACCAAACTTGAGAGTGCTTAGCAGATAGAACAGATGCTGAGCGGTTGAAGTCTGCCTGCAACACAGACACACACAAAAGAATGAGCATTGGTCGGGTGGTATTCATAAAATCTAATATGGATATAAAGCTCAGAAGATCAGACCATTCCTATATGACCAATAATAACAACTTATTTTCAATCGTGGACAAATTTACATGTACAAACTACCTTGAATACATACCTTTAAGTTTAAATAATCCATTATGAGTGAATAAACTATGAAAGTAAAACATTTTAGTCATTAATGCTGTATTTACAATATGGCAGGGGGACGTGGGAGAGAAGCTGGAGGAAGGTAAATCATAGATGTGTGAAAATAGCACATAATAATTGACTTGGAATATGAAGGCCAAACGGAAGGGATGGAGGTTGATATATTATCAGAAGTTCATTCTTGTCCAACAGTTTTCCTGCTCTGTTACAAAGTGATACATTTGAATATTTATAATTCATTGTCTGTTGTTGATATGAAAGATTTTTAGCTTGATACCCATGGACCCTATTACTCTCTTCCAAATTGTGTTATATGTTTCATTTTATCAATATTTAATCAAATGTTTTCTCTTATATCCTCAGGTTCCCGAAAATCTTGATGGTTTAATTCAGGTATGTCTACTTCATGATTTACAAAGCTACTACAATCATTATTCATTGGGATTAAGTCAATAATGTTTTACCCAAGTATTTCACAAAAATTAAAGAAGTATTACAAATATCAATACTTCAGGAATGAAGTTATATTTTGGATAAAAATTGACTTCTGTGTTCGAATTTTACTCAACAGATAGCATGTTATGATCCATTATGAAGTGCATGAAAACTAATTTTATAGCCAGGATGAACCCATATTATGTAGAAGATGTATATCAAACAGAAATCTTTGAATTGAAATGTTCATTAAAAAACCCAGGAGATTCATCCAGCATTATAATCACCTATTGTCTTTATAAATACTGCACCAGTTTTCAGAGTGTTGAGTCAATAGATATTCAATTTTGGAAAGTTCTGTATTTGCTGAACTCAAAGTCCATGCTTTCCTTTTTATTGGCCTGCAGACTTATAAAGGATCGAAATTGACATTGTTTGATTTCAATTTTGATGAAAAAATCTCTTTACTAGCATTCTGTTTTGTTTCTATCTGTTTTGAACGAATATTGTGAATATATCTTGTTATGCCTGCATATTTGTTAAGTCTCTGATCAACTTCATGTTATATGCACATTTATGAATGCGCTGGATTGATAGTCATCTCAAAGACTTATGTGTACAAGATAGAACTTACAAAATTATGTTCAAAAGAATGATAGGAGTAAGAGAGAAAGTGTATAAAGTGGTCTGATCTGAATAATATATCATGATAAACAAGTTGTTATTATTAAATTTAAACCTAAAATAATTATATTTCTAAAATTTGCAAGATAATTTGATACTTCTAGGGCCATTTGTTTTTTACAGACTTTCTAATTTCCCATTAGAGTATTTGTTTTGAAATGCAAAGTGTCATTAGTCAATAATGAAGAGAGAGGGAGGACTACAGCAACTACTGCGGAATAAGCCTACTGTACACTTCAAGATCAAACTATGACCAATTTTTGAGAAAGAAGTTTAATAGTTTGCATTGATTTTTGAATTTTTAAGTAAAAATAGTGGTGCTTTTTTATTGTTAAGAAAGCACAAATGCTTGTAAGAAAGCAAAAAAAGGACCAACAGCTGAAGGTCCTCTCAGAGGGATGTGGTGCAGGATGAATGCTTTTGGAAAGGGCACTAGCTCTCCAAGTAGGGAAGAAAAATACACAGGCTTTCTGGGCGACTTCTCCCCCGAAATCATGCTCAAAATACCCCTGGAATATTCTCATTTATTTGCAATGTTAAAGCTTTTTCAATGTTGCAGATTTAGGCAATCAATTGTGAGAAGTAGACCTTGAAAAACAAAAATGATTTTTTTGTTTTGTTTTGTTCTTGTTTCAAGCATGGATCTTTGGATTGTGAGACCCCAACTCTTCTAACTTTAATATAGATGCCCCTTGTCTTACTTTAAGGGGTAAAAAATATAGGAAGTACCAAAAACAATGTCTTATTCAATCACAAGTCTTTCAATGCAGTAAAAGAAAAATGTGCTTTAAACTGAAACTGATTACAAAATCAGTATTTCATCTTTATGATAAGGAATAAAATTAAAAAGGGGAGACTCGATTGCTCAGTTGTAGAGCAGGGAGCTGGCAATGTGATGGCCTGGGTTCAAATAAAGTTGGTCAGCTAGAACTCTTTTGGTAAGGCATTTATCCTCATTACCAGGTCCATCTGAGAGGGCCTTGAACTTTCAGTCTTCTGGTGTTTACTAACAAGCACTCGTGTATTCATAGCAGTCAGGTTTGAATTTTAAAAAATGCTTTTATACCTACAAGGAGTTTCCCCTTTGTTTGGGCACAAATATTCATGTTTTATGTATAATTATTTCTTGGAGAAATTTTCAGATCATGTTCTAAAGCTTTTATTTTTGAGAACTTGGATAAAAATAGATTTTGTAGTGTCATGCAGGCTTAAGGCACACCCCTTCCCATCTTTCTCATCCCACAAATATTCCAGGAGGTTATCAGTGATTTACCTGTCCAAGATATCAAGTATTCACCAGGTTCTAATAAATTACTACTCAGACTGAAAGATGACATAAGAAGGTGAATAAAGTCAAATTATTATTATTTGATAATGATTCAGTTTACTTTATAAGCTCATTCCTCTAAGATTCATATCAGTCGGATACCCCCCTCTCTCTCTCCCCTCTCTTTTATGGACTAATGGTACTTTCATTTCATTACCTCACACTTGGAATATCTAGTTTTTCACTTCCCCTAATCTTGCTCTAACATTAGGGTTGAATATTAATGGAGTGCGGTGTTCTCAGTTTTTCTATTAAATGCACCTATAGAAAGCACCTATTTGGAAAATGTTTGACTTTGAAGGTGTAAATGACGTGTGTTTGGCATAACCTGGGCTAACGTTGCTTCGATGTGGGCGTATTTAACTAATATAGTAGGTTGACTTTATGTAAGTTTACCTGTATGGGTGTATTACATGCAAACACAACCTGTAAAGGAGCTTGGATGGTATATTCTGATAGTAATGGTTTAGTTAAACCTGGGTGAACTTAGACCACACTTTTATGGAATGCCAGTTGTCAACTTATTCACCAATTAAATCCTGCTTCAAAAATTTATCAAATAATTAACCGAGTCGCAAAATTGGAAGAGTATGAAAATGCAAAAAAATAATGAATTTTAATGAATTAATTGGTACATCGTAATTGTGATGAATATGGAAGAAATATGAAGAAGCCTGGCATTCCATAGAAGTTAGGTTAAAAATTCTAGTTGAGACTCAGGGTAAACCCAGGTTTGATTATCAGAATTCCACTCCTTTTGTCTAATTGTTTATTAGGAAGCTCTTTGCGGCATCAAACCTCTTGATCTTCAGCACGCTCCTGGCGCCAATGTAGAACTTATCATGAGGCTTCCAGATGAGGGGGGAAGGTATTATTTCTTTCTATTTTAATCAGGGAATAATTTTACTTCTCAAATTTGATTAGCATTTGTGATTATTAGAGAAAAGCTTTCAACTATGCTCTTAACAGTTAGTCAAAACTTGCTACATGAAGGAAACTTTGTTTAGCGATCACAAAATTATGTGGAGCAAATTGCGATGCGGTACCAGGAAAATTATTCCATGTTGATCGTCATTATCAGGGAATAATTATAAATGCGGAGCAAATTGCATTACAGTACCGGGAAAATTATTCCCTGAAACTTGCAATTCATTTGTTCTGTACTGCTTCACTGATCTTTATCAAGAAAAATCTGCATATCTTTATCGCTATTTAACTTATTGAACAAATTGGCCGCTGCATTAGGTACCATACAAAAAAATGCTACTGCATTAAATCTTAAGCAGAACTTGAAAAAGGTCATCAAAAAATTTAGGATGTATCATGCCAGCCCGATTGACGCAGTATAGCAGATCGTGTGAATTGCCCTATTGGAAATTGAAATAACCACATTTTTCTCTTTACAAAGAAGTGAACTTCTTTAAGTACCATGTGGACTCAACCATTACAGAACATGTGTTTTGAGGGGCTCATTTCGGAAACAAAAATAACCCTTCACATCCGTCCACATAAGTGCAGCAAATGTGCCTACAAAGCTAATTATTTGATTTTTAAAGAAACCAATTTAGCAATTTGAGGGATTCACTTATATTTTTAGGAGGTGCTGGGTAACTTGACACCGTGTGCTACCCAGCATGCACCTGGTGGTGACCCGGATATACTTCTTAGAATCCCTGATAAGTGTGGCAGGTATTGACCTACTAACATGTTTTACTAACATTTCTAATATTAATGGGAATCGATTTGTAATAAGCTTATTTTTGTTTTGTAAGAGCACAGTGAATTGCAAAAACAAAATGATAAATTAGGCCATTAATGAGGGGGTAATTGCGAATGTTTACACATTTTAAATAGGCATTTTGCACATTATTCTGTACTGCAAAGTCAAATATCATGTTTGTCATATAATAATATAGGGAAATTCTCTTCTGCCCTCCCATCTTTGGCAACAAAGGTATATCATAAACAACATTCTTACAGATGTTGTTCAAAATGATCATGCTTTTAAGTTAATCAAGACATTTTTGGACAATTTGCATGTTGAAACAAACAAGAAAAATTAATGATAATGCTTATTGCTGAAATGATTTTTTTTTTTTGCTGATGCTTCTTTTTTTTTCTAATAATTAAGTTAAATTATCTCATGTCTTATCTCTGTCTAAAAATATTTTAGAGCCTCACTTGAAGGATTGACCCCAAATATTAGCAAGTTCATGAGTCATCACAATACCGGGGAGGTCAAAGGGGTCATCATAACGGTGAAGGCTAATGGAGAGGTTAACGAGGACGGGACTCCCTATGACTTCTTCTCACGCTACTTTGCTCCTTGGAATGGAATACCAGAAGATCCTGTTACAGGTAGGTTGATTAGGTGTGATGATAGTGATGGTGGCAGTGGTGATGGTGGTGTTGGTGGTGGTGTGGTGTTGGTGGTGTTGGTAGTGATGTGGATGGGGATAATAGTGATGATCAAATGGGGCTGATGGTAGTGAGGATGGTGGCGGTGGTGATGTGGATTGGAATAATTGTGGTGATTGATGGGGATGGTGGTGGTATTGGTGATGCTGCTGTTGGTGACGATGATTATTATTATTATGATGATGATGATGATGGTGATGATGATGATGATGGTGATGATGACGATGTTGATGATGATGATGATGATGATATGACAACAGTTGTGATAATAATCATAATGATGATGTTTCGACAATAACGATAATGTTCATGGCAATATTCAAGTGATGAAATTTATAATTCTTATGATGCTTTGGTGCACATTATTAATCAAGAATCTAAAGATGCTAGTTTGTTCATTTAACTATTTCACATTCAATCATATGGCATGTACCTCCTGTTGACAGGTGCAGCACACACGGTTCTATCAGACTACTGGTCTAGGGTCCTTGGAAAGCAAGAACTATTTGGTAAGTGTAATGCATGACATTTGAATCCATATTTAATCCAACAGAGTATGTGCAAACTATGTATGCATGAATCAAGACAAGGAGGGTGTTTCCCAAAGATATAAGTCATGCTTAAACACCAACGTGCAAATGCCATCTAACACGTAACCTCATTGAAGAATATGCATTAGTGTGTGCCCTCTAAGCATGATTTGACCAATGTGGCAATTCATTATATATTGCATGCAAATGGGAATTTAAATGTGATTTGAAGTCAAACTTCAATCTTTGTAAAACATATCTGGGTTTCAATATTTTATTAATTGCAAGTTACAGTGTCTACCTGCCACTCCCCTGAGCTTCTATAATTGTGCAGTTTGATTGTTTGAAAGCAGTTTTTTCATAGATGTTAAAGTTATTATTGATGATAAACATTATAAAATGGGCTCTTGATTTTAATTATGATATATTATTTTGAATGTGAGCCATCTTTTTTTTTCAAGTGCTCCCTAAATCCAGAATACTATTGGTACTTGAGAATGTCACCGTATGTCATCTTCAGAGATGATATCTCTCATAATGATGAATCAACTGTTTGTAAAGCAAAGCTTAAAGTCCATTTTAATTTATACTCCTTATTACTTTATACTCTTGAGTCATTATGTCAACTATGGAACAAATTAACCTGTTGGAGACTGGATAATTTAGCTATAACACATGATTTCCATAGACTCCAGCACACAAATATTCAGTCTCAGTCATGAAGTGGCAGAAAGACCAGTTCATCTGTCTTTTCTTTTCCAATACTATTGCCGCTTAGCTCTTATCTCACATGGTCTAATCCTTATTATATGACACCTAGATAGATCCTTGTCATTCGATTGCTTGTTTCATGTCGATCATTCAGCCCATTTTACAATGACGTCATCATCCGTGCAATTTTGGAGATTTTGTCCATTGCAAGCGCGCCAAGACCACCGGCAGTACATGTAAAAACGCACACGTGTTTACAGTGCGCGTGTTTGTATGTATGTGACAAAACAGACTGCGTTTGCACTGAATGCACTTTTGCATTCAAATTTATAAATGACAAGGATTTATTTAATCTTTAACTAGTTCATCTACCAACCATTTGGTCTGATTTGTACTTGGTCCATTTACCATTTTGTTTTAATTTCGAGTTAAGCTATACCCATTTGTCTAATATCCTCTCAGTCTAACACCACTTAGTCTATATGATTAGGTGAACTGTTTATGAACCAAATTTTTCATATGACAAAGTAAATAAGTACACGACGTGGAAATTACACCACCTGGATATTAGACCAAATGGCAGTGAGACCAAATTAGTATTAGACCAAGTGATGTTTGAACCAAATGGTAACTAGACCAAATGGATAGCTGATCAAGTGAGTTTAGCCATTAATAGTATTAGACGACCCAAAAATTCCTAACAAAGAAGAGTAATATTCTATCACTGCTGAATTGGACGTACATAACAATAACATATTGATCTCTTTTTTATTATAATCATACTTTTTTTTACTTTGTATTTTCCAGCTCGCCAGTGTTCTAAGCGAGGGGGCGACGTGCGAATCCGACTCCTTGGAGATAACAGAGTAGAGCTTGCCGGTAAAGCAGCGCTCGTCATCCAAGGCAAAATAAACATCTAAAGGCAAAGAGAGCAGCAGACAATTAGATCAAGAGTGAGCAAGAGAGGTAGTTTGGAGATACCAACCCCTCCCCTATTCTGCAGGCACAGACCTTTGGTTTTTGCATAGTGCATCATGCAGTGTCTGAAGTAGTGAGACAAGATTCACTATCTACTCTGGCTGGCTATATCTAGACATGGTATAAATTGTTCAAGTGTCAGATTTGGGTCTGCGCTTGCAGACTACCCCTCTTCTGATTCCATGACATTTTCTCCGGCAATAATTGCTCCGGCAACAATGGGAAATCTGCGCGTTAAGCCAAACATAAAACCTAACCTCCAAAACTAAATAAACCATAATCCTTATCTTTACATTATCCTGAAACAAATACTCTATTACAATTCTATCTCTAACCCTATGCCTTCTGAGATATTACGGCCGGAGCAAATGTCGCAGGAGAAAATGTAGCGTCACCCCTCTCCCACCCCTTTCCATACAATGCCTCTGGATCAATGATTGATAACTACTAGCATCATCATCATTAATTTTATGCCGTATGACATGTCCATTATAGCAAAAGTCTATCATTTCCATTCTTTCCTATCTTGTGCTTTTGTTTTTGTTTCCTGGGCTCTGTCTTACAAAGAGTTACGATTGATCCAATCAATCTCAACTGTATGGATCTCCATCCATACCTTAATTATTTCTGCAAGTAATTTGCACAATCTCCTTAGTAAACAAAGAGAATCACACATTTCCAAGAGAACGATGTACATTATGTATGAATATACATCCTATTTAGAAAATACTTGAAACAAATTTGCATTTTAGATGTTGACGTTGCAGCCATCCATAGTTGTGATTGATTGGATCGATAACAACTCTTTGTAAGACGGGGCCTTGGTTGGTGTTTCCATTCCTGATCATGTCCAACATCTATGTTCTTTGGCCTTCACACATTCTTTTCCCATCCACCCTACCCTCGACCATGTCATGCATCGTGTTGTCATGTCTCAGTATGTGACCAGTCTATTTTCTGTGTCTGTCTTTAATTGTGTTCGCAATGCTTTGCGTTTTTCCTGCTACAATAGCACGTCTTCATTTGACAGCATAGGGATGTTCTATTTTATGAAAATTTAAAAACTGAGTTAAAATAATTCCAAGGATGGATTATCAAACTTAACTCTTTGCACACTGAATTAATTTTTTGGGGGGATGAAAATGACAATCGTTTCCATGTTATTTTCTTTAATTCAAGATATCCATTATAAAGATGTTATCCTATTGCCTTTTATTAGCTTATCTAATTTGATGGTAGGGGAGAAAACTAATTATTACGATTGTTGAATTTAATTTTACGAATGTGCAAGATTGCAACATCAGGGCGCAAAGGGTTTATAAAGTTATTGAGAAAAATTTTCATAAGTACAGCTACTTTCGTTCTTATCCAGTTTACTCTGCCTGTAGTACTGAAGATTCTTGCAGATTTGAAAGGACTGTGTCACTTTCCAGTTAAAAATTAATTATTACAAAATCAGTTGGGGGCAAATACAGTATAGATTAAATTTCATGTGTTATTAAAGTGCCTACTTTTCTCTTTAATAGGCATGTAATACTAATATCAAGAAGATTATGAATTGTGATTAGTGTAAAAGCTATATAACTGCTGATGTACAAAGAAATCAAACTGAAATAATGTCTATTTTTATGTACTTTATTGTCACTTTGTGTTGCTTTATTGTCTATCGAAAATGTCATCGTGTATTAAAAGAGTCTATGAAGATAACAAAGCAGTATGATTTGTGAAACGTGTATTTATTAATTTTTCCCAAAATTTCTGTTCTCAATGAGGGTTGTACATCATTCATGAAAAAAATTGTAAAGAAAAAAAAGATGTTTTTAATAGGATTAAATTCAGTTGTGATACTAAGAATTCTGGATGAAAGATATATAAAAATTACCTCTGAACAGTTTGATCAATTTTTGTTTAGGTTTCTAAAATAAGCTCATTCCAATTCGAGATTCTCTCTAGAATATGATTTTCATGGAAGATGTACAGAGAGTATTACCGGTACTTGTAAAACCGGTTTGTGTCTATATATGCAGGGTGGTGTTGGGGTGTTTTCATGGGGGGGGGGGTAAGATGAGGTAGACTCGAGACATATTCCATTTAAGTAATAGAGGTATTTCAGTTACGTGACCCATATCTCTACTTTTTGTCCTCTTTCTTCCATATTCTTTCTCTTTTAAAAAATTCTCTTCGTCCTTTTTATTTTTTCACTACTTGAAAATTTATCATGGCAATAGTTATTTTATTTCCCCCGCTCTCAGATTTTGTTGTGGAAACTATTTTTTTTAAGATGTGGTGTATAAGCCCAATGCAACAAAATGAATCGAGGGATATAAATGAGATATTTTAACACTTCAGCAAAATGAGTAAAATGATAAAACTAAATAAAGAGCAAAATATTAAATTATAACTACCGGATACTTATCTTCAAAACAGACCATCCGTCATTTTAATATGTATCTACTTTCTCAACCTTCACATTTATTCTCAAGTGATAAAATTGTGACATGAAATATTATTCAACCCCTGACAGTCATATTGATTACATAGCCATTTTATAAGGAAACTTATTTTTAGCACTTAGTAAAGAGGAGGGTCAAATTGCTGTTTCTTGTTCTCACAAAAAATGCTCATGTGTGCAGGAATGATGATTGATCTTTTGCTTATGAACTTTACAGATATTGCTTGAATAAACAGCCTCTCTTGGTGTGGTTGCCTGTTTACGTCAGTAAAGGCATGGTTTGCAGATTTTATGCCAATTTATGTTTTCTTTATTAAAGGGGTGAATTTAATTCCAAGGGGCTCTATTACACGATGGTTCTTTTAGCCAGAGTCGTGTGTTTAATAGCCAATGCATATTTAAAAAAAAAAGCTATCCAATTATCGATGGCTAATTTTCAGAGATTATTGAATAGTTATAAAGGCTGGGGGTTGCTATAGAGAGGTGGCCACTAACAAGTTTTACTCCGTTTTACTATCCATGTATCAAGCTTAAATCTGGTGCTGTCCATTGGCTGTCATTAATGGGGGCAGGACTAAGGGGAAATACACCTTGTTAAATCACCAAGGAAGTTGTTGACATGCCACCTTGCTGAAGACTAGTATATCTAAAGATTGATCTACCTGATGAAGGCCAATGGATGACTAATGTTTTCATCTTAAATTGGGTTCAAGGTGCTTCTCTTACCTAGATATTCCACACACACCGACTTTCCAAATGTTAGCAGCACTAGCATATCCAGCATCAACTACATGTAGGACAAAGAAAGGTATGGGCCCATGCCCAGGCATAAAAGAGTCACTGTTGTCCCCAGACAATTGGGCCCATGATGATGATGCTGGATACGCTCCTGAGCAAGACGTTATTATGGGGAAATAACGAGTAAGATTTTTTTTTCTTCATTATATACAAAGTTGCACAAGAATGTGCATATACATGTATTTTGAATTTGTGAAATACCACAAATAATTCAAGATGAGCCTGTATAGCTAGATATTCCACACGCTCACTTCCACATATGTTCGCATAGTATTCATATTTAGGAAAAGTAACAAGTAATTTTATTCTTCTCTTATTCTTGAACAAAGCTGCTCAAGAAATTACATTAACTTGAAATTAATGAAATACCATGAAGAATGCATATTTTTTTTTATAAGAAATTATTTTATCAAGGGCAGACATGCAGTTTAACCCCCCCCCCCCTTCTCTCTATGTGTGTCTCATCCCCCTCTCTCCCATTCTCTCACTCTCTCTATTCTATCATTACTTGCACCCAGCACAATCCTTGTCATCACACAAGTCTTCTTAGGCGTCAAAATAGCCTAGTCTTTTTTAGGGTTAAAAAAAAGATCATACACGCAGTTATCTCTCCGTATTCAAAGTCATAAATCTATCATACAGAGCTGACTGAAACGTGCCCAATGAGCATTTTTCTTCTACTTTGAACAATACAAAAAAAAGATAAGGATCACAATATGATTTCATTAGAAAAGTGCACTATATGTACATCCATCTTGTGACATTTAATAATAAGAGTTTTAAATCATATACATTCTAATACTTGTATGGTACTGATAAGTCAAATAATTGTCCTCAATTTTCATTCTAAATCACACAATCATAATTATAAACAAAATGTCACATTATATATAATGAGTTCATTGCCCTTTTAGTTTTCAAAGGGGATTTAATTTTAAAAATAACTTATTATTTTCAGTTCATATTAAATCACAAAATCATAACATATCCAATATGGCAGTTAATGTCAAGCAGAAATTCCCATGTACCAAAACAGGTGACAACATGTTCTCCTGCAAACATTCAGTTTCCTCCGATCTTAATATCTCAGAGGGTATAGGGTTAAAATTAGGATTGTATTCTAAGAATTTTTAGTTCAGAATAATGTAAAGGATTAGGGTTGAATTAGTGTTTTAGTTAATAGGTTTTAGGTTTTGCTTAACACGCAGATTTCCCATCAGAGCAATTGTCGCCAGAGAAAATGTCATGAAACACATTTCTCCAACAACAAATCATTAGTCGATAGTTATGACAAACATAGTGAACAATATCATGGAACTTTCACCATATTTGCAAATAACAAAGACATGTGAACAATCCTAACAGGAAAATTCAATTTTGAACCAAAAATGACAACTATTTGGCATTTAATAGGTACATGTATTTAACTCATTTGTAACCTTTGTTAACATACATAAATGTAATTAAATACACCTGTATGTAATCTCATTTGGTAGATTACTTATAGTTCATGTCTCTCAAGCAAAATCTGACCAATGTGGTTATGTTTCATGAAAATTGAAATAGATCCTTGCTAAATAAATATAAACAAAAGAACCTGTGGTTACTTGTTTGAACAAAATTTCATGTTCATGTTTTCAAGTAAAATTCTAAAGATTTTGGCCCGCTTTCAGAAGTTGGGATTAAATTAGGCCATGGTATAAATCTGTGTTAAAATTATGGGGAGCCAAACATGTCAAAATTTTACACTGTATGTTTCTTATGTTCATTGTGCTATTTCCTAACTCTTTATTAGTGAAGACGGCAAATGATCGGATACTATGAACCTCTACTGTTAAGAGATTTATCCTCCTTAAAACTTACCTCATTAAATAAGTTTCACTTTCCTATATTTCGCTTCTATTTTTTTCTTTATGAAATTATACCCCTGAGTTAATTTGCATTATCATATTGTGTTCAGATTTTTAAAGTTCGATTTGTGTTCTTAGTTATTAGGATTATTTAAATTTACATACATGATTATTGACCCGTTATATTTAAGTTGTATATTCGCCGATTATCTCTTTAATTGTATGTATAATTAAGTTTTCGTAATGGTGTTTTCACTATCAGTTTCTTTGTTGTTCTATTACTGAGATATCTTGTATTCTTTTCCCCCCCTTCTTTCATAGCGCTTTAAAATTTTTGTATATTTTTATTGGCTTTCCGCAGTTAAACCACAACTTCAGACCGAGTTTAAATTAAACCCAACTTCAGAACATGGGCTATTATCTTTATGTAATTTCATAATTAAGACCATGAGTTGCACTATTTGAAATATATTTTTTCTCTATCTCTCTCTACCCCCCCCCGCCCTTTCTCTCTCTTTCTCTCTTCCTCATGCTCTAACACTAATAATGATCACATAGTACACATCATATTATTCAAAGAAATTCTCCCATCATGTCATTTCCTTCATGACACTTAAAACAATTTCTAACAAAAGTATGAAATTATTAACAACACAGAACAATCTTCTTTCTATCCATAAAAAAATTATTTCTCATTACTGCTTACTGCATTATACAAATTAAAACCCGTTTCTCAGTAGCTTATAAATGTCGCTAAGAGTACTTTTTTTTACAACTTGACCTTGTCCAAAGCTCTGCCACAATATTATGTACCGGTAAAAACAAAAAAATAGAATAAGATAAACATACCTACAGGAATTGTTATCTTACAATTTCAACAAAGTATCTTTACAGATTGTTCACAGATTCAACTAAAAAGACACAATTTCTCAGACTTTAGAGTAACTGCAAAAGTTATAACTTCAAACTTTTGCCCACATTTCTGTTTTTAGTAACTCAATGACAAAAGTTATAAGATTCATTAATAATGTTCAGGTCCAATGAAACTAGTAATTCCAAGAACCAATGAAAAAAAAACAATTAAAATATTTAAAAATATATATTTTTAGTAGTTAGTAGTAGCAGTAGAATATGTAGTAATTTTATCCTGAATTCAACAAAAGTAACAAAATCACCCCCCCCCCAAAAAAAAAAAAATAATAATAATAATTAATAATATATCCCACTTTCCCCATACAGAAGAGAATAGACTTCAATTGGTACAACACAGAAAAGTTTCTCAGACAGCATTAGTAATTAAATATCAAATATAAAAAAGACACTATACATGTACTGGCATTTGTACAATACTGAGATGCCTCTATCGTGATTTCATAGTACTGCTACAAAAAATGGGGTTTTCAAAGGAAATTTTCAGCTCACATTCCATTAGAAATAAGTTTTGGGATTTATTGTTCGCAAGTCAAGTTCACACAAGGTTTCGACTAATTAAAGCCAGTAACTAATACCCCAAAATAAAAGAGGTGGTTAAGAATATGTCTCAGGCCCTGTTACATAAAGCTTTTAGCAATGGACCCTAGGGCTGATATAACAAATTATAATACACAATAACCAATGCAATCAATCGTTAAAAAATCATCCCCACAATCAATTGCTAAGCTATGGGGGCTTGGTTTAAACTCTCCATATTTGTTCAGAAATAAGCACTTTAATGGGTGCATTTTGCCCATGTACAAATAAAGAATACAGATTACTTGATCTGAGTCTGTATGCATGTGTGCTGAGAAGCCAAAAAGGGAGAGTTCAAACCAACCCATAGCTTTACATTCATTTGTGAACTCGGACCCAAGAGTTTCTACTTATATCTTCAGATAAAATTGGCAAATGAGCACATTCACTGAGTAGGAGTACAACACCTTCGGTACCACATTTAAAACAATATGCAACATTCAAATATATTTCTGATAGATAAAAAAAAATCATGTATAAAACATGTGCACACTTGCAGCAAGGGTTAATGTTTTTTTTAGTAATCATACTTTGAAAATGAAGATACAAAAGGTGCTTGTTGGCATAAGGAAAAAAAATTGTTTTTGTTTCTTTTAAGAAACTGTTGCCTAAATGGCTGCTACGGCAATCAAGTATGTTCTTAAAGAATGTCTGACATTACACTTGAGCATAGAGCAAACAGCACATTATCCCATTAAACATATCAATCAAATCATGGTCCATTCTTGTAAAGCTCACATCACATCTCTATAGATACATTTCCATAGGTAATAGCATTTGAAGAACCTGGATCTGGCTTTGGTAAATGTAGCACTCAATGCTTTCAAGGAATGACCCCTACCATGTACTAACTCACATCACCTGGGTTGAGAGAGGTAAATGAAGATAAATGTCTTGCACAAGAACAACAATGCCAATGGAGGATTCAAACTTTGTACCTCATGGCTTAAATTCCACAGACTTAGCCTCTTGACTATTAAAGGTATCTTGATTTTTTTTAGTATAAAAATTAGAGTTTCAACCTCTAGTTTAGTGATATTGTGAAAATGGTTATATTTGGCGTTGAAGTTCATTTGAAAGGGCTTTATATGCACAAATTGGCATTGCTGTATAAAAAGGGTGCTAGATAATGATCCAGCTCCCTTTTGGATTTGAACTTGTTAATGATGGTTAAATCTCAGATGAAGGGGGATGGATCAATGCTCTGTAACAATAAAAAGATTATCACCTCAATCAAAGAAGTGGTCAAATGTTCCATTTTCTCACTGCCTAGAAACAGGACTAAATCTTGGCAGCTTGATTGTGGAAAGATCAATAACAGGATGTCTGCTATTGTGCTGGAACAACAATCTTTACCATTTTTTCCCCACCAAGTAAAGCATTACCAATCTACACCAGAAATGGCTTGTATGCTAGGTTCTCACTTCTAATCAAACAACCTGATCAGATCAAAATCAAGTTAGTTTGGTCGATTATTAAGAATTGTACCCTAGAAGTTACCATTGGATGGCAAAGTGACAATAATAATAACTTTGACGCAAAAGGGCCCTGGTTGGTCTATCTCGGCGAGCTAATCTGGGGCCAGTAACACAGAGCTTAGCAATGCTAGTAGAACATTTTTCTACGATTGATTCCATTGACTACAATGTACAATCAATCGTAAAAATCAAGCGTACGGTTAATCGCTAACCTTCGTGTTACGGGACCCTGGTGATTGATAACCATCTAGCTCCCAACTGAATTAATATATCTGACATGTTCAGAATACTTTGTAGGTGACCATAGTGATGTTGATAAAGGTAGATTGATGCTGTCCGTGGTAGGTTGACACAGATGAGCTGCTGAGCAAGCCCAACCTTGCCCATAAAATGGGCTTGATCAGGGCTCCATTGCATAAATGATTGCTATGGTAGCTTTGTCATCTATTTGTACCTCCCATGGAGTCCTATATTCTGATCAAATTATGAACACTGCTAATTCAGCTCTTTCAAATAACAGGTAACGCTACGGTCACAAATACCTTTAAGAATAATTTAACGAATGGTGTTTATACATAGCAATAAATGGTATAAAATCATTGGTACGGTGTTCATAAAGGCATTTGTGACCGTAGCATAAGATTGAGCTGTCAGATCGGCAGTGGGAACTTCGCATTATAATCCTTGAGCATGGGCAAAGGGATAAAATTACCAAACCACTTCTTCTCTACAACCCTTTCATTTGAAAGTCAGAGAAATACACTATTGGATCACTACATGAGGTTGGTGGTAAGAGTGAACTAGAACTCTTTGATATGGTCAGCCAGCCAGTCAGGAACAGGTTGGTTGAGTTTTTCCAAGACCGACGAGAGGACAAGATTATCCTGTCGATAAAACGCTTGAAGGAATTCCTCCGACTCGGTGTCCATTTCGGGATACTTCCGACCTTTGCCCTTCCCTAGGCAGCGCGTTCTATTCTTGGGGCCCACCGGGCAGTAAAAACCTTTATTTTTATCATACCTGAAAAAAAAAAATCACAAAAATATATTTTTACTACATTCAAATCGGTAACAAACATAGAAGTTTGATAAAGATAGGTTGAGTTTGAGCATAGCTGTATGCAGATTTTTTTTTCAAGGGGGGGGGGGATGCATAGGTTATTTTGAAAAAAAAAGCTTAAAAGCGCGAGGGAGCGAAGCAACTGAGTTTATCTTGGGGCACTTTGCATTTTTAAAAAGTAAAATCGAAAGATTTCTCAAACTCTTTTGGTGAATTTTGTGGAAATTTTCCGTAAAAGATTAAAGTTTGCAAAATTTCAAGGGAGAACTGTCCCCCTACCCTTACTCTATGTATGGCCATGAGTTTGAGGTGAGAGGGCTAAGGAGGGTAGGATGGTCATTATGAGAAATGGAAGAAGCATGCGGAGGGGCAGAGTAGGGTTGGTTGAGGATAGGGGCTATACTGAGTCAGGCAAAGCAGAAGATGAGTAAGGAGGATTGGCACAAGTATGAGGTACAAATATCGATGCTCACAAATACAAACTGGATTTTAAACATTTGATTCACTTCATCTTTACTTAATTAGTAATTACAATTATAAAGTGCATATAGTGAAGTGTACATATGGATGGAATGAGGCCAGGGGATGCGCTGGAGACCGACAAAAATGGAAGCATAGCGTAAATGCCTTATATGCCGCAGGGCAGGAATGATGATAGGTGAGGTGACACATGGATTCTAGGAATTACCAGAAAGTAGCAAATGACAGAAATTACTTACAGACGGGACTACTTACTTGAGTAATCTGGAATAATTGAGGGTTGGTTTGATCTTGAGAAACTTCTGAACCCTCAGCATGGCAAGAGCTGGGTTAGTTTTCAACATTTCTCCATCCAAAAGGAACATCTGGACATTGAGGAAAACACAACCAATGCATATTTTACATAAAACATCATTTTTATACAAAAATCTAGAATATCACTGTGATAAATAACAAGGACTTTGGAAATTGGAATCCTTGAATTAGTAAAGAACAATCCCATGATCCCATTTCTTATAAGTCAGTGGCAATGAAAAGCTTGATGATTCTCATCTCCCCCTCTCTCTCTGCTTCACATCCCATCGGTTTATTTTCAATTAGTCTAATTGCCATTTCGTACATTCACAATTTCGTCTAATAACCAGTTGGTCCAATAGCCATTTAGTCCATACGCCTTTTCGTCTAATTGGACCAAGTGTTAATTGGGGGAAATGAATGAAAAGAAAATGTGCATTGGACCAACTGGTTATGAGACGGAATCGTCATAGACGAACTGGTGATTATCGGACCAAATGGTTTTAGGACCAACTTGTTATTAGACAGTATGTTGATGGACGGAATAGCATTAGACTAAATGAAGGTAGACCAACGATTAGCAGATGAGTTGGCAATAGACAAATTGGCAATTTACCATCCCCTCCCCTCTCTATTTTTGTTTTCACTTTTTCTCTCCCATGTGTATTCACTTTCTGTCCCACAATATGTTTCTCTTCTCTCTTTCTTTAACTTCCTTTTAATTTCCTTTTGAAATTATCTTTCCTCTTTCCCTTCTTCCCATCCCTCTCTATAATTTCATTCTTCTGATTTTATCAAATCCTTGATTCAGCTCACTTCCATTTCCATTCTTCTCCCTTTCTTTCCTGATGCCCCATTCCCTTTCTGTCCTGGTGGGTGTTTCATAAAGCGATTTGCAAGTTAAGAACGACTTTAAGAACGACTGGTGAAACTTTCTTACGCGCTAGATAGCTAAATATCATTTACCACAAGCACTGGAGTAAATCCTTGCGTCAAACCTATTATACAAGGGGGGATCTATTGTTCCATCACCCTCTGAACAATAGGTGTGACGCAACGATTTACGCCAGTGACCACAAGTAAGGAACACCAGTCGTTCTTAAAGTCACTCTTAACTTACAAACAGCTTTATGATACGGTCCCCTGTTCTCTTACTTGTCTGGATGAGAAATGCTGGAGCCATCTTTGTAGATGTGTTGAGTATCTTCCTGGTTCTAGGCAGTGTTTCTGAAGGTCCCGGAGTAGTTTGGGAGCGTCGGGTTTGGCAGTGATGACATCGCGGAATGAGTACTGTAAACTGGTTGCATCATTGTGTGCCCTCATGTGCTGCCAATTAAAAAAAAATTAATTTAGTGATCACAGGAATATTTTAAGAAAGAGTTACCAAAGTAACAAAACACTGAAAATCATAATATTATAATTCATGTATAATCTCACCAGTAGCGACTGATTTTTTGTTTAACTTTGCAGGCCTACAATCTCACCATTGTTTGCCTGCATGTGCTGCTAATTCAAACAATTGCAATTTTGTGATCACATGAAAATTTGAAGGAAGAATTACAGAATCATGTTTCCTCCTTTTTGGGGTCCACCCTACCAGTACATGCCTTGTTTCTGCCGTTCTATAAAATACATGGGTGTGTCATGGTCTAGTGGTTCCCACTCTCGCCTATCAAAGGGTTGTGGGTTTGAATCCTAGCCATGGCGTGTTTTCCTTCAGCAAGAAATTTACCCACACTGTGCTGCACTTGACCCAAGTGAGGTGAATGGATACCTGGCAGAATTCATTCCTTGAATGCATTGAAAATGTGGTTATGTCAAGCTAAAACCGTGGTAATAATAGCAGTGCTTTGTATCCTCAGGCAAAAAGCGCTATATAAATCCATTTTTATTATTACATATTTTTTGTAGGTCGAACCCGCATTTTCCCCATTGTTTCAGTACTTCATGAATACCCAAGCTATGATAATTTGAGAGTATACAAATTGTCATACGAACTAGAAAATAGAGACAAATAATATCAGGAGGGTCCCCCCATAGGGGGGTTGGACGTACAAACTTTATAGAACTGAAAACCTTTTCACAACGTAACGAGCCCAAGGTCTATGTAAGTGACATTATAAGCAACTTTTCCCAGTCAGAGACCAGTCCTCATGAATATTCATGAAATGTAAATAGTATTGATATAAACAAATACAAAGCAATTTTGTCTAGCTCATCAATATAGCATATTGCGCTTGCGCTTCAGGATGACAGTTTCTGGTTCAAATCCCGGCTTTGATACATTAACATTGTTTAATTTTTTTTAGCTGGATTTAAACAAAACCTGCAAAATTTGAAAAAAAAAGATAATATAGTTCAAATTTGTAGTCTTTTTCAAAGGTTTGAAAACAGATTTCTTGGCTCACTGGTAATGAAGGTAAAAAAGGCGCCACCTCTGAAAGTAAATTATCTTTAGATTTCAATACTAAAATGTAATACAGGTTTTTAACATAAATTTCACATATCTGAGTCTCTGTTTTTTTATAATATCTATAACTTGACCTACCTGATACCAGGAGTACGCCCTCTTTGCCGGGTCAAGAAGAATGACAATCAGCTTGGCCTTCGGGAGCAGAGCTTTAACCCTCTTGGGAGCTAATACACTATCAAAATAATTGGCACTCTTCTCAAAGGTGTGGGTATGGCTTTGGTTCTTGGTGGACGGAAAAAAGTCAAGATACCTGACGACAGAAAACAAAAGAAACATATTTTATCTTTTTTTTAATCATTTGTTTGGCATCACCTGAGCCTGGGAGGTGAAAAGTGAACTGAATTACTAAGACCCGCAGGTCTCTCCTCCCTAAATTACTGCGGGGGGGGGGGGGGGTTCAGGTGGACCAGGTGTGTGTGTGTGTATTTGAGTTTTGTCAGACGTGTATCAATCAGATATGATTATTTACGTCTGGGACCTACCTTTAACCTCACCATCCGAAAGACGTGACCAGGGCTCGAACCTCTGCATCAATTTGTAACTTCCCCACAGCTTGGATTACAGGCGCACGCCACAACGCCCAGAATGGTGGACCAGGGGTTAATTTCCACCCTTCTCTTATACGAATAGTGCAGTGGATACTTAAGTAAAAAGGTGGTGACTCTCCTCTACACAGGGCATCCATTTAACATCCTATCCAAGGGATGGTGTGTCTTCCACTGTAACATACATAGCCTGAATCCATGGAACAAGGGAGGGACATGTTTATACACAACGCAGGCTTCAGTCATCCGCCTGGAGTGGACTCAAACTCACAACCTTTGGTTCAACAGTCAGATGCTATACAGACTGAGCTAACCTGCTCCTTCTAAAGATAAATTAATTTTCTGGGCAAAATAGTAATTGGTATTATATTTTCTTTGAATCCTGCTTTTCTCTGAATGAATTATCTTTTCTATTGATGTTACCTTAACACTCAAAATCATTTGAAAATTTCTGCATAATTGAAAAATTCCACTCTTGATGCTTGTTTCTCCTTTATTACATAAACTAATCTAATTATTTGTAAAATACTAAAGAGAGGCTGTTTTAATCAAGCGCTTTGCAACATGAAATACTACTATAATTATTTTCAAATGAGAACGTTGGCAAACTTACCAATCCAGTCCATTATAGTAATTGTCTCCATTAAAGAATTGTACCTCTTCAAAGGTTTTATCACTCGGCCGATTGTTGGCAATCCCTTTATGCATCTGGAGGAAAGTGTAGAGGGCTGTAGTACCTGGATTAAAAAAATGAAGAAAAAATCAAGGTAAGTTCGCTTTCAAGTCGATAACAAAATATATTATAAACTGAGTTCCAAAAGAAACCAATCAAACTTTTACAAGGGCACTGAACAAATTACACTCAGTCAAAGTGGACAATATTTTAACGCAGGCAAGCTTCAATAATCTTTAATAAGCACACATCAATAATTAAGAGATTGGTTCAATCACATAGAGGCTTTACCCCCACAAATCAATTGGTTTCAGAATCCAAAGTCACAAAATGGCAAAAGAAAGACCAATGAAAATGAGATGGGATTAAACAAACTTTTGTGTAGTTCATCTAAAAAACCAATCAAATCTGTCCAGTTTAGAATTAAAGATGACACATGATGAATAACAAAGGTTTGATATTTTATATGAACCGTGGCCCGTTTCACAGTGAGTTAAAACTGTTGAAACTTTGCCATTACGGCAACTACCATGGTAACAGGGCTCAGCAGCCAATCAAAATCAAGGTTACCATGGTAGTTACCATAATGGCAAAGTTAGAACAGTTGTAACTCTTTATGAAACGGGCCCCTGGTCTATATCCATTGCCTTGATTTATTAAATAATAGGGCAAACTTATGCAGACTAAATTTTATTTCCCCTCTGACATTGAACTGAAACCCCTGAACATAAAAAAGTATTTAAAGAAGAACATATAAACAGGTTTAATCTGGTTACATATGTGCCCATGTTAGAAGGCAAATCAATCATCTAGGACAAATGAAAAATACTGACAATCACAAATATTTTTACATGGATGATTTACTAAGGAATTGGGAATATCATTCTCAAGTATGCTCAAACAAAAGCAATAATAAATGCAGAAAAAAAAACACAGGAGACATTAGTTGTAACCTTTCAAGCTGAAAATCAATAATTTTCAGGGAATCTGTTGAAAATACATGTGGAACGATTTGGCAAGGTTATGTACAAGCCAATGAGTAATGAAAAAAAAACACCAGAATACATCAATTGTTACCTTTCAAGCTTAACATCAATACATTTTAGGGAATCTGTTCAAAATGCAGAAAGATTTGACAGCTATGTGTATGTATAAGGCGATTTATACTACAGTGAAAAAAAACTTTAAAATATGCAATAAATGTAATTGTAGATTATGAAATTTGTATTTATGCAGAAAGAACATTTGAGTAGCATTCTCACATCTCTGATCACCGATGTAACATTTATTTACTGCTCTACTACTGATAGCCTAGCCCCACCCCCATCCCACTGCCAAGTCTGAATGTATCTACATGTACATGTAAATTCTCCCATTTCAACCGACTATAAATGAGTCTTCAAGTTATAGAAGTATCTCGCTACCCGATATGCTCATGATAGCTAAACCTCAGACGCCCATTAACTTGGTAATGGGATATCCAAACATTAGTCCCTCTGTTGAAATGTGACTGACCTAGATTCAACCCAAGGAACTGTCAGTGCCTCACGGGATCATACAACGGTTTACTTCTTCAGAAAGTGTTTAGTCTTGACTTTGAAATTTTGATTCAACGACTCTAGCAGGGGGCTTCTTTCACAAAGCAGTTCTTAAACTTAAATTGTATATGGCAAGCCAAATGTGTGACAGCTCATTGCATTAGCTTTTTTTTTTATTAATAAAAGTGAAATTTCTTGAAATACAGTATCAGTTTTCCCATTTGCAATGAAGGAAATATATGTACATGCGTACCTGATTACAAAGATTTTCTAAAGAGATAAAGATATATTTCCCGCTTCCTATGAATAATGACATTTCATCTGTCCATGGGACACAGGAAACCTTTTCATTAAGACCACGTGCATATCATCATCTTTCTTGAATGCTCCATATTTCAAAATACAGTGTGTCCAACAACAAAAATACAGATAATTTCTTTTTGTTTGTTCAACATTACATCACCATTTTCTCTTCATATTTGATACCTAATATGTCATGAAAATAAAGATGAGCAAGAAAGTTTAAAATTTCAATGTCAAAATCAACTTTCACGTGAGAAGCTGGTAAAGAATTTTTAAAGGATACAAATAACATACATTACAAGGAGGTGGATTATTATTACTTCTTTGTTTTGCTTTTTTTGTGCTTGATCTCTCAATGATATTGGATTCAGATTCACACTTGAATTTCTGCGCAAACCGTTTTAGACAATCATCTGAACTTGTGATTTCTAATCTGAATAATACAATCCACCAAGTATTGGGTCTCAAATCAAAGAAGAGATCTAGTTCATATTATTTTTGTCAAATTCATAACCATATTGTGATGTCTCAATCTGCAGGTAGGTACCATTTTTCTGGGACACACTGTACAATGTTCATCTGATACAATACTGATCCGATACAATCGTTATCAAGGATGGACATAACCAGCGTAATAACCAACTTGGCACACACATCCATGACTGTCCTCAGTGACCAACAAGCCAAAAACACAACCTGGAACTTATCCAGCTACAGAGTACACACACACACTTTAGTAATGAAGGAATATTATATACATGTATGTTCTACACCAAACTTTTCAGTATTTCCATAGCCAAACATTTTTTTTAAATGCAGATGTCACATTTCAGAAAATGAAAATATGAACCATTTCTATAAAATTGCAATGATTGGCAGAATTTAAGGTAGCTCATTTGCAAAAATGATATCTAGGGTAAACTTAAGCTTCATTTATGTCGCATGATTTAGACTGTATTTAAGTGTTCAGTGCTGCATAAGCAGTTATGATTAATATTTATATTATATTGGATGGCTCAGAATGGAATACCAGAAATATTCCAAGAGTACGGGAAAATATTCCATGAATCGCAGATGAGTGGAATATTGGCCCTAACGAGTGGAATATTTCTGGTATTTCATCAAATAAAGCCATCCAATATAAATATTATCATCTATACACCCCCCAAACAAGATAAGTGGGAGAAATAAGTCGCATTTTGGCATCATCACTTTAGGATCAAGTTTGGTCATTGACATGCGACTTACATGTAGTTCATTATGACGCCATTGAGTGTAATTGTGATCTATGCTGCGCATCGCATTGCTTTCATTGTTGAACGCGTTGTATATTTCCCGCATTCTTGCATGCGCACTAGACTGTTGAATACGGCCTCATACTCAATGGTAAATTTTGTACAGGAGCCTGTGGGATATTCGTCGGATTTCGGTCATTTTAGGGATATGCTCTGATACTGCACAGGCAATCGATGCAGACCAAAATATGCGTTTTTAATGTATGGCTAAAACGCTCTATATAGATAATTAGTATTATCTCATCTTGATGGAAATTTCTTCTCAATAAATGGGATGGGGTGGGGGCATTGATGAAAGGGAGTTTCATTTAAAGGACAAGTCTACCCCAACAAAAAGTTGATTTGAATAAAAAGAGAAAAATCAAACAAGCATAACACTGAAAATTTCTTCAAAATCGGATGTAAAATAAGAAAGTTATGACATTTTTAAGTTTCGCTTAATTTTACAAAACAGTTATAAGCACATCCTGGTTGATATGCAAATGAGGGAACTGATGACATCACTCACTCACTATTTCTTTTGTATTTTATTGCATGAAATATGAAATATTCTAATTTTCTCCTTATTGTCCTGTGAAACAAAGCTTTATTTCTCCCTGAACATGTGGAATTACCATTGTGTAACATTTTATGATTCTTGATTCAGTCAAGATGGTCCTTATTGTCAAATCTGTATAAATTGAAATATTGTATAATTCAAACAATAAAAATCAAAAGAAATAGTGAGTGTGGGACATCATTGATTCTTTCATTTGCATGTGACTAAATTGTGCATATAACTATTTTGTGAAAAATAAGCGAAAACTTTAAAATGTCATAACTTTCTTATTTTACATCCAATCTTGATGAAATATTCAGCATTATGCTTGTCTGATTTTTCTCTATTCATTCAAATCAACATTTTTCTGAGGTGGACTTGACCTTTAATATACATGTACATGTACACCAATGTAAACATGTATATAACTGAAAGCATCATACCTCAGTCACATTTGCTCTATGTTAGCAGTCAGCGATTTGAAAACAGCCGTTCTATAATTTTTTTTACCAGCTACATGTACATTTAGGTGGTTTGAATAAAAATAAATAAAACGGCTGTTTTCGAATTTCTGTACGGCCACCATAGGGGAAATGTGACTGCAGCATATGAGTAGCAGTCTGAACATGCCTGAAGGGTAGATGAATGGAGCTAGTATGTCGTTAAAACTTGGCGTGCCATGAAAGCTTTCTCATGCATCTTGATAAAGCGGAAATACCCCAGACAAACTTAGGCGAGGCGTCAAAACCCCAAATGCGTTCCAACGCGTGCATAGCCATTGTTCCATAATGAGAGTGTGCAAAGGAGTTCCAAGAGATTAGTACGAAATACCGTTATATTCTACATTAAAGCTAATTTGCATAATCCGTACACGCTGGGGAACGGGGCAATTATTATCTCGATCGCTATTGGCTAATCCGCCGGAGCGTCGCACGAGAATACACTGAATAGTGCAGGTTCACATACACACACGCACACACAGCGCGCCAGCGTACACTTCACATAAAATGAGGTCAGTGTTCGGCGTGCACGTCGGATCAACATTTGCAGCGAAGCTTTGCAGCGAAGCTTTGCAGCGAATGCAGCGCGTGAGGTGCGGGCGGATCTACGAGAGGGGGGAATAGGGGATGCCTGGGGCTAGCTTCCTGTACAAAGTACCAATTAAAAAAAAAAAATCCGTGTTTACGAGAGTCGCGCAAGCAAAACGGTGGCGGATTAGGACATGCTTTTAAATTGTTTTGAGGGGCGAACGAGTGAAAATATATTTTGCATACCTTTCGTTATCAACCCCCGTTCTCCATGACGAAATGTAATTGACGAAAGGAAAGTAAAACAAAATAGAAGTCACAAACATCTCAGAATAGTTTGCGATCTATCAGGACATGTTTTAAAATTGATTTTAGGTGTCAACAAGTTAAAATATATTTGATATACCTTTCGTTGTGATCCCTTGTTCTCCGTTAAGAAATATCAAATAAGTCTTTTCTCGACGATGTTGGAAACGTAAATAAAACAGAATAGAAGTCACAAACATCTCAGATGGGTGTGCGATCTATCACAACATGTTTTAAAGCTGTTTTTAGGGGTCAACAAGTTAAAATAGATTTGATATACCTTCCGTTATGATCCCCTGTTCTCCGTAAAGAAATATTAAAGATGCATTTTCTCGAAAAAGTTGGAAACGTCGATAAAACAAAATAGAAGTTGGTAGCATCTCATATTTATTGGTGATACATATTTTTCGAGGGGTCAACAAGTTAAAATATATTTGATATACCTTTCGTTTTGATCCCTTGTTGTCCGTGAAAAATATTAAAAACGTCTTTTCTCGACGATGTTGGAAACGTAAATAAAACAGAATAGAAGTCACAAACATCTCAGATGGGTGTGCGATCTATCAGGACATGTTTTAAAATTGTTTTTAGGTGTCAACAAGTTAAATTATATTTGATATACCTTTCGTTGTGATCCCTTGTTCTCCGTTAAGAAATATTAAATACGTCTTTTCTCGACGATGTTGGAAACGTAGATAAAACAAAATAGAAGTCACAAACATCTCAGATGGGTGTGCGATCTATCAGGACATGTTTTAAAATTGTTTTTTAATAGGTGTCAACAAGTTAAAATAGATTTGATATACCTTTCGTTATGATCCCTTGTTCTCCGTTAAGAAATATTAAATGCGTCTTTTCTCGACGATGTTGGAAACGTAGATAAAACAAAATAGAAGTCACAAACATCTCAGATGGGTGTGCGATCTATCAGGACATGTTTTAAAATTGTTTTTAGGTGTCAACAAGTTAAAATAGATTTGATATACCTTTCGTTATGATTCCTTGTTCTCCGTTAAGAAATATTAAATACGTCTTTTCTCGACGATGTTGGAAACGTAAATAAAACAAAATAAGTCACAAACATCTCAGATGGGTGTGCGATCTATCAGGACATGTTTTAAAATTGTTTTTAGGTGTCAACAAGTTAAAATAGATTTGATATACCTTTCGTTATGATTCCTTGTTCTCCGTTAAGAAATATTAAATACGTCTTTTCTCGACGATGTTGGAAACGTAAATAAAACAGAATAGAAGTCAAAAACATGTCAGATGGGTGTGCGATCTATCAGGACATGTTTTAAAAATAATCTTTAGGGGTCAACAAGACAAAATAGATTTGATATGCCTTTCGTTATGATCCCTTAATTGTTCTCCGTTAAGAAATATTAAAGATGCATTTTCTCGACAAAGTTGGAAACGTAGATAAAACAAAATAAAAGTCACAAACATCGCAGATGGGTGTGCGATCTATCAGGGCATGATTGAAAAAAATTCGAGGGGTCAACAAGTTAAAATAGATTTGATATATACCTTTCGTTATGATCCCTTGTTCTCCGTTAAGAAATATTAAATACGTCTTTTCTTGACGATGTTGGAAACGTAAATAAAACAGAATAGAAGTCAAAAACATGTCAGATGGGTGTGCGATCTATCAGGACATGTTTTAAAAATAATCTTTAGGGGTCAACAAGACAAAATAGATTTGATATGCCTTTCATTATGATCCCTTAATTGTTCTCCGTTAAGAAATATTAAAGATGCATTTTCTCGACAAGTTGGAAACGTAAATAAGACAAAATAGAAGTCAGTTGGTAGCCTTTCATAATTATTTGCGATCTATCAGGACATCTTTTAAGATTGTTTGAAGGTGACAACAGGTTAAAATATATTCTATATGCATTTCGTTATGATACCTTGTTTTCCGTAAAGCATAGGCGGTTCGGGGCGCGAGGGACTCCCCCCCCCCCCTCTTGGACGAGCAAAAAAAGATAGAAAAAAGGGAAAAGAGGAGGGAAAAGAGAGGAGAAAAAAGAGGAGGAAGACGAGTGAATAAAATAAGATGAGGGAAAGACTTGGGGGAAAAAAATCTTTCATGTCACTCTATACAATTTTCGCTCGCGCTTCGCCCTCGCATTGCCCGTTAGGTGATTTTCATATCTTGTTCAATGAGTTTAGATATCAAGTTTGAAAGTTAATTTACAAAACACATTTCACCTCGGAAATTTAACTTCATTATTTTGTGTGATTTACAAATTGATTTTTAAAAAGTGCTCTGTAAACATGTCAGTTTTATGGTCTGAATATTAATATTTTCTGTTCGTGCTGCGCACTCGCGAATTTTGATTGGTACCTATTATTCTCGTGCATTCCATAAATTTTCAAAATATCCCTTTTTGGGTCTGATTGTCAACAAACTACTTGAAATCCCCTTTTCATGACAGTTTATCAAAAAAATTGGCTCACGGTTTGCGTTCGCATTAATGATTAAATATATTAACTTGATGCATCATATTTATAGTTACAAAGGTGCTTGAAATGTCCAGATTTCAGGCCATAATATCATCATCTTTCGCGCCCTCATTATGCATTCATGAATATTTAAGATATTTCGGGTGATTTCATGCAACGGTCTAGAGTGGGCCATAATGTGCCTACACTGTACATCTATAGGTCCTTGGTTGAAGTCCCGGGGGGGGGGGCACTCGACCAAAAAAGTGGTAGGGGTGTGCCGCGGGCGAGACAAAAAACGGGGGCCTTGGAGCGGGCTCATTGTAAAAAGGAGGGTCCTCGGAACGAGCTTTGGAACTACAAATGTTTGTGAAAACGGGGGTCCTTGGAACGGGTCGCCTGTGTGCGAGTGCGTATGCATCCCTATGGAACGTACAGCCGGCGGCACGACTGACGGGCGCGCTAGCGGAGAGGCGATGGTCGGACAGCGAACTGCGGCCGCTTTTCACCAAAATTGCGACCGGAACGGCGTAACGGAAAATATGCGAAGCCCTGGAGCGGATTTTTTTCCTTCTTTTTATCTCGAGAAGAAGAAAATGCTATGCTCTGGAGCGGCTTTCTATGTTCTTTTTCTCAATAAGACAAAAATGCTATGCCTCGGAACGGAAATTTGAGTGTAAAAATGGGGGTCCCCTCCGCGGCACATACCCACTATGCATTATATACTGAGTGCCCCCCCCCCCCGGGGTTGAAGTCAACGATCCTATATAACGACCCCTTGAACCTAAATTGGGTCAATTACGCCGTCTAGCACGTTTTGAGAACAATGGATGAAGGTGTGAAAATCACAAAGCAGCTAACAATAGGAAAAATCCGTTTCAATTGAAGTTATGCTATAGATTGCGTATAGCGGTTTGAATGTGAAACCCTGAACATGCTGAATGCCTCATTGTCTGTATGTTACTACTGTGTACTAGTAGGTCCATGGTTATAGACTCTATTATAGTTGCGTGCATGTCTTCTCCAAGCCGATCCATAGCTTGTTGGTGTCTTTAATGCACGTAAAATACAAATATACATGTAACTATAGGTCCCATTATAGGGCATTTTTAACGGAATCGCCGATGAGATAATTTTGACAAAACAAAAATGAATCACACTAATTATGCAGCAGCTATGTTTCTAAACATTACACGATCAAAGAAAAGACACGGGATGATATTTATTAAATTTGTTAATGGCGGCTGGTCTTTATGATAAAAACATAGGTCTATTTTCTAAAATCTTGTACCATTATTTGAGAACTCGGTGTAAATACCAATAAATCATGTAATGGACATGGTCTATTTTATCTTTAAGACATGAGAAAACAAATAAATCAATTATATAATTAATGTGTGTGTTTTACTTTTTACAAACGTGTATCAATCGAACATGCTGACTACATGAAGAGTGTTGAGGTCCATTACATGATTTATTGGTATTTACACCGAGTTCTCAAATAATGGTACAAGATTTTAGAAAAGAAGTTTTGAGTGTCATCTCGTGTACATCAAATCTTAGCAAATGTTAAAAAGTTTCTGAAATGTCAATACTGTGAAAGTATATGCACTTCATTAAACGTGGACATCAGCAGGGTGGTCTCCATTAAAAGGATTTTTTTTGCCCTGTCGATGTGTACCTCTCGATGTACGGAGGCGATCGGAGCTGCACCCCTTTCCTATTGTCAGTGAGAAAGGAAGAAAGTGATTACTCGAGATGGAGGGAGAAAAAGAGGAAGAGGATCTGTAATGGGAGGAAGAAACATAATAGAACGGTAGGGCCGGAAGGAGAGGTTGGCCATATAAAATTATGAAAACATTCAGGTCACTGTATCAAAATCAAGTTCAAGTTTATTTATTCAAAGTTTAAAAACAAACATCACATTATAATAAAAATAAATATTGGCATGCAATGCGATGTAAATGACTACAGTAAAAGTATGATATTGTTTTAATGAAATGTACTCTGGCTTCTCTTTTTTTTTCTCTGTTCATTTTCCTGATCACTTCAATCTTATGTAAATATTGGCCTAGTATATATTATCAATTATCATTGATGTGTAATTTATGGCGAACATTTGATGTAAAGGATTTGTATGTGATAATTTATTTATAAAACATAAATAAGCATAGACAAATCGGTTCAAGGCCCACTGCTGCTGGTTCGTGATGTCATTATATTGAAGGGGGGGGGGGGCGGGGTCACATCCCTTGAACAATAGATTCACAACGTAATTAAATCGACTCCCATCGACCCCTTTAAAAGCGAGAGCGGGGGCCTGGATTACATAACACTATTAATAACATAAAATACAGGATATAGATGCTAATCTACAAAATCCCCAAAAGAGAGAAAAGAATTGATATAAGGTTAAGAATTCAGACTATAGAACGGAATACCATTTACAAACACAAAATAAGCTATGCACAAAAACGTCCACCCGTATGCAATACTTTAATGAGGGTCTTCATCCATGACATGCAAAAAGAACAAAATGTCACTTCGTGTACTTCCCTTTATTTTGTGGGTACCATTTTAATCCTTTGCCCCAGTGATTAATTGATTACAGTGATTAATTTTATTATGTCACAATAAACCTAATTATGACAGTTTATGCACTCCCAAGAAATAGTGTTTACGGGCCGGTCTATCGTCTACACACAGACCACACAGACTTCGCACAGTTCGGTCAAGGCGGTACGCGTATCATTAAGTGCCAAACGGTGCCAAATATACGGAAATTGTGAGGAGCGCTTTTCCTATGAAAGGAATTGATATGCATTATTAGGGCTTAAAACTTGACCAAAAAAGGTTATCACCCCAAATTCGAGAATATGGACCCATGTTTAAGGCCAATATCTAACAAGGCAAAAGCAATTTTGTGTCTCGCCCACTTATGAAAATGACCAGAAATATCGTGATTTGCGAGGGCACGCAAGAGAATTATATCGAAACTTCATTGTGAAATGACTGGGATGGAATAACACTTGTCATAAGAGCCTTGTACATAAACTTTAAGGTTGACCTGCAAATGACCTTTGACCTTACCAGGTGACCTCTGACTGCAGCATAACATGCAGGTCCCCCAAGTCCATCTACCATCCAAGTTTGGTTGAAAAGCGACTTACGGTTGCAGAGTTAGGTGTCATAAGAGAGTCTTGCATGTAAACTTTAACGTTGACCTGAAAATGACCTTTGACCTTACCATGTGACCTCCGACTGCAGCATAACATGCAGGTCCCCCAAGTCCATCTAATCGACTTACGGTTGTGGAGTTATGTGTCATTAGATTTGTGACGGACGGACGACGGACGACATTTGGATCCCTAAGTCTCGCCTTCACCTCCGGTGGGCGAGACAAAAATTGGGGGCATGAACCCATGTATCTAAAAGCAAGTATCTAAAAATTTGGGCCATGCATGTTTAGGGATTTTCCAGCATAAAACCATACCCCATGTTTAGAGATTTCCCGGAGATTTCTTCCAAAAGAGCGACCCATTTCAGCGGCACATCCCCGTATACCTTATTTCGTAAGTCCTCCCCTGGCTCTAATTGTATTCAAAATTTTCTGAACTCTTAAGATATTTGACTTGCACGTAATTAATTTCCTCGTAATTTTTCTCTTATGGCTCGACTGTATTGATCTTTTATTTTCACTTTGCCGATACCATAATAAGACTCGTGAAACGAAAATGTGTAGATTATCTATTATCTAAAAGTCAGATCCGACTTGAAGAGAAGCGATTATCACATAAAGGGTCGTAATCAGTCATGTGTTCATTGGAGTCAGGAAAATAGGGGGTGAGATTTGACGTAAGTGGGAGAAGTAGGTTGATGGAAAAAGGGTCAACAGAACATTTTAGCCCCTCCCTCTCTCTCGCCCTCCCCTTCTGTTGAGTGACTGATTTTTATTGTCATGTACGCGTGAAGTCCAGAGCAGAATGTTAATTTAATTAATGATAATTAATTAATGATAATTGGGGCATCAACTTTTCCTATCAATCAACAATTTATCAATAAATCAACTATTTCAATGGGCAATGTAATCAATCAAACATTCAGTTTTTCAATAAAGTATTTCATAAATTATAATCAAGTCAATTTCTTGGTAATCATTGAATAAAAAGAAGAAAAAAATGACTATCAGCCACTGGTCACTTCAGTGGCAAATAAGTTTTGAATAGGCTACCATCCAGGAAGTGAGAGGGGTCTGGGAAATTGAGGGGGGGGGGTGGAGATACATAAGAATTTTATTTGTAAAATGACAAAAAGATGATGAATGCCCTTTCAACCAAGTCTTACCATATCTCGCCCTCTCGCTTGTAACAGGTACCATCACATTACTCCGACTCACAAAACACACTGCTTAGGTCTACAAGATGAATAGGCTACACTAAATTTACAATTCCTGTTCACTCAACCATCATTCTTACAAGATTCAAAAATCATATTTGTTGGGGAAAATCCAGCATAAGTGTTACCTTCCCCTTAAAAAATCCCAAACTTAGGATTTTTTTTAAGAAGTCACCATGCAATCAAATTTTGCCTCATTGTGATGTCAACCATACGATAAATAGACATAAGGAGAAAAATTCGTCCATAATTGACATCGTATACCATTATGTTACCTGGTTATTGATCATTCGTTCTCTGTATATGAGGTTCATGGGTCGAATCTCGAACCAACTAAAGAGAGTTGCAGCTCCGTAATTAGCTTGAAGTAGAAGTTCGCCTTGGTGAGAAACACTCATGAAACTGTTCAGTCTAGGACCTACCTTTAATTTTCAAATGAAATTCAATCTCGACAAGCATGCCCCTTCCCCCACTGTCATGCCATCACAATCGCCATAATCATAATCATTGTAATCATCAAAACTAGGATTATTATCATAATTAATCTCAGCACCTTCATCACTGTCATTATCACCGTCATCATCATAAAACATTAATAAATTCATCATAAAACATTAATAAATCATCACCGCGGGCGGCGGAGCAGAGGATATATCCTTTGTTCATAGGGTGCATCATTATTGTCCCCCACAGCAAAATATTATCCTCTGATCATCACTATATTGCTACCATAATCATCAATCTTGTCGTAATAAATATTCTCGTGATCAATTACGATCATTATTACCATCACCATTATAACAACATTATAATTATTATTATCACCATTCTTGTCATTGCCATCATCGTTGGGATTACAATCAAAATCATCACCATTATCATAATCAGCCATCATTACCTTTCTTTTCGATGTCATCAGCACGATCATAATGTCTTTTTTTATTCACACATCATTATGTTTATAGATTAAAAAACAAAAAAATGTTATTATCGTCATCATCATTACCACCGCTTTCATCCTCATCCTCCTTATCCTTCTTCATTATCACCAACATCATTATTACCATCACCATTATATCATCCTCGATCATCATTCCGTTTTCACAAACGCTGACTACTTGTAGTAGTTCCGTCATTGGACAATGTGGTTTGGGAGGATTCATTGGGGTCAAGAAAGCACAATTAGAGATTATCAGAGATCGTTGCGTAACTTCAGTTGAAACGGATTCTTCCTATTGTTAGTTGTTAATTGTAATTTTCACACCTTCTTTGTTCGCAACACGTGCGAGACGGTGTAGTTAATCAAACCCATTCAAGTCGCTCCGGGGCATTCACTTCAAAGCTTCAAAGGGACTTTAAGAGTTATGTTTCCTAAAACGAAGTAAATCAAGTGCATTGGGGTCTTGGGAATAATTTAAACAAATTCTTGACCACTACGAACTACTCAAAGAACGAATAACAAAGGAGATTAAGAACTGAACATGACTGGGAAATGGGAATGGATGAGGATTTCAATAAGTTGTATGCATAAATACGAATGCTAGTACCCATGAGCATTGGAGAATGCAGGCGGGGGGGGGGGGGGGGCACAGTCGGTCCATGCCCCCTTTTGAGAAGCAAAATAAAAATTTGTAATGTAAAAATGCAAGTCAATCTTCATCATTTCATAATTTCAAATCAATACTCGTTTCTTCATCATTTTGAGTTATTTTAAGAAATATACAAGTAATTTGCTCAGCCATTTCATGATATTAAGAGAAGTCATAACAAATATTGAATAATGAACATTGCTTTATCCAAGTTTCCATCCTCATGATTTTGCGTTCCTAATGCCTCGGTCATATTTGCTCTACGGCGGCCGTACGGTGAGTCGGAAACACCTGTTTTATCCATTTTTATTCAGACCACGTGTTTGTAGCTATTACAAAAAAAAAATGTTAAAACGGTTGTTTTTTACTCGCCGCACGGCCGTCATAGAGCAAAAATGACCGAGGTAAGGTCAGGGAATGTTGCAGGAGTTCACCCCCCCCCCCCTGGTTCACCCTCCACTTAGATAAAAAAAAAAATTGCTTGTATTTTTTTTGTTATGAAAAGACCTAATGGGGGGGGGGGGGGAGTGAAAACCTCTGTCAAATTTTCATTGAACTCGAACTCTACCTTTCAAAAATTCTGCGTACGCTACTGCAAAAGCTAGAGCTATTGGAGCTATACGTAGCGTAAAGATAATTTTGTTTCATAGCGGCAAAGCTCTGCCTCAAGTACCTTGTATTGTGTATGCTTGCGCGCACATGGTATCTATTAAACTGATATTAAGCGTGGTATACCGCAAGAACGATACTGAGTCGTGACTAAACTTTTCTGAGGACTAATTCGGAGGAATCACGTACAAGTGACAATGCGGCCGTATTTGTCAGCGCTTTTGGAATTATTATAGGCACGGTTGTAGTCACATCTTCAGGAGCGAACAGAGCTCTGCAAGCTGATTCAGTGGGTCCAGCGCCTGTAGACGTTGTGCGCGGTCGCCGCGGTTGATCGAACGCTTTGACGGATCGCATTTTACTTCCGCTGGTAGCCAAAACAAAATTTATTTCCCTTTCCATCTTTGTCAGGAATTTACGGGAATTATATACATATTTTTGGAAGCTCACATCATCAGGTACTAATACTTTGGTCACATTTGCTCTAGGGCGGCCGTACGGCGAGTCGAATGCAGCCGTTTTATTCATTTTTATACAAACCACATTATGTAGCTCGTACATAAAATGTTAAAACGGCTGTTATTGACTCGCCGTACGGCCGCCGTATAGCAAATGTGACGAAGGTGTAACTGTAAGCATGAATAAGCGATTCGCCGGAGCAAAATGTTTGCGTCCAAGTTCTTGTCCCTTTGAATACTTGTCACGCCTTCCAACCAATTAATTACGGCACACATCGTCATTCATTATACTAGTAGTTGCACCCTCACAACATTTCACGGCAAACAATTGAGGTAAGGAACTTCTCTACACGCGCCAATAAATTCCTCTAGGCTTGCCAGCCCAATGCCCGGGAACAATAGAAGTGCCAGAACGCGACTGCACGGGCTCGTTATGTCACTCCGCGATGATCGCAAGGGTGCTCTATTGATATGCAAATTCAACCTCATTAACTTCGTGGCGTGCAAGCCCGTGCATGAAAAGTAATGAGGGCGTGCAAACGCGTTTGCACACCCCTCCCGGATATTGACGTCCCGCCTTACACATTCACAAATGACTGTCTGTAACTTGCTACTCCACAAACATAGAGTATGGCATTACAAAGAAATTGATATATTTCAGGGAATAATTTTCCTGGTATCGCATCACAATTTGCTCCACATTTTTGAAAGACTGCTATGTATAAAGTCTTTTGTATAGCATATTTTTACATAGGACTGTACATTACTTAGTTGAGAATTTTCTCTTATGACCAAAACTGCTATTCAAATTTGTAGAGCAAAATTATTCCCTGTATTTCCTTTTCTGCATTTCCATATCTTCAAATATTTAAGAAAGTTTGTTGACATCTATCCTCTATTTTCCATGTTCTATAATTGACCTGTCGGCAACAAAAATTCATTAAATTCTTGATGAAAAATAATCATTCAGGAAAAAAAAACTGAAAAAAGCCACAATTAATTAGAATGGTTCAAAAGGAGTTTTTATTAGAAGTAAATGAATAGAAAGATTTTTGCTATATACCTGTTTTTTGAGGACCAAGTATGAGAGAGTTGGGTAATCTGGAACAGTCTTTGTTCTCGGCCCATACTTCCATCAGTCTGTGATCATCACAGGGATTCTACATGTTAAAATGGTACATCGTGAACAATCTTTAAGAAATGGGCCAGAGCTAGAACATAGGAATCCACACAAGAACTTTCCATGTTGGGTTGGTCTAACTTGCAAGTTTTAAGACTGTGTTCCAAGCCCATATAGTACATGAAAAAACCTGAGCTTTGACCTGAAGGATGGGTCTAAACAACTGATTTATGACCTAATGACTCAAACATGAATTATTCACCTGTGCTATTGTAAAATCCTGCAAAATTGCCACATTTAAAAAAGGGATCTCTTTAAATAACAAATTTGCTAAGACATTTGTTTGAGTAATGAATAAGAGGAATTTTTTATGTGGATAGAAGATCCCAAATGCAACGTTTCATGGTGATGAAAACTCGCTTTCAAATTAAAAAAATGTACAAGGAATATGCTTGACCCTTCATTTACTTCCCTCTCTACACTTTCGCATGATCATTTCATTATTTCTTGCAAAAATTTGATATGATTATTTCGATAACAAGAATTCTGGCACACTGTCTTTCCTGAGTCAAGAAGTATCCGCAGAACCTATCAGGATATTTGGATGCTCATAAACTTGTAAACCTGGGGGTGTTTCACAAAGAGTTATGTTTGACTTAGAATCATACTCATCAATTGATGGTTATGATCTGGGCCCTGTTTCATAAAGACTTGTTATAGTAACATTTCGATAAAAAATTGACCATCAGCCAATCAGACAGAAGGATTTCAGTACCTTTTAACTGTTATTGTAAATTTGATATTATAACAAGTTTTTCGAAACAGGTCCCTGAACAATGATGTGATGAGTTACACATCACACACAACTGGGAATATAAGTTTGATTTTTAGTCAAGCCTAAGTGTTTGTGAAACACCTGCCTATGTACCACCCATAAATGATTCCAATTCCTTTGCAGACTGGCTACATCTGATTAATACTTACACCCCAGAGAGGTTGCTTTTCCTGCGGATACAGCTCAAAATATTTCTTGGCAGTGGGAACAGGGGGAAGCGTCTGAAGCCTGAGGTTGGTGTAGGTGTGAACGAACTGGAAAGCGTGCTTGAACATGTAGGTAGCCAGTCGGTCGCTGCCGTAGTTGGACATGTGAGTCATGAAGATGTTCACCTGGAATGAGATGACGATTTCGATTTCGATTAAAGTGTGAACATGCTGAACATTATGAAATACCACATGGACTTAGATTATGAGTGTAAAAGCTTGGTCCCACTGCACTTACGGATGCAGAGAGGATGTAAAACGAAAAAGAATCTTGCCATCCGTTGGAAAACGTAATGTATCTGTTGTGTATTCCTTGCATACATGTTCTATACGCTCTATATCAATCGAGCATCCGTCCACTGTTATTTCATTGTTCGCCCATTTTGTCCCTTGTCTTGAGCAGATGAAAACGGATGGAGCCACCCCGAAATTCTGCTTGTCCGGCCAGTGGGACCAGGCCTTCAGGGAAAGAGTGGCATTCAAGGACGTGGAGTCAAGGTAGATATGTCTTGGTACGCAAACCCAAAATTTCTCTTGATTCTCTAAGCTCAGTTCTTTCAAATCGAGTTTTTATTTGCTCAGACTGATAAACTTTATTTGATAAACTTTGGTAAATACAGAACATGTGCTCAAAAGTCAGGGAACCCCACCACAGAATGCACTCCTTCATGCAGAGAGTTCAATGTAGACAACAACACTACAATGTCCAGAGCCCAGAGAAACAAAAATATTTTATCACCTGACTTCACAATTAAATATCTAAAACATTGCCGACCTGGAACACTTTATTACCTGTATAAATGTATGTTCATTTTCTGGTGGGGGTTTACTAGCTTTTGGGCACCACAGTATATGTTCCCATCCTCGCTTTGATAGAAAAAAATGTAATCATTATCACCTAAGTGTATACATGAGGGATGTAAAACTCTGTCAAAGGCAGCATTCAATATATATATTACTGAATGTTTTTTTGAGCACCCCTTCTCCCCCACCATACTTCCTTTCCTAGACAGTGTATGTATTGTATCTGAGTTGATTGTAATTCAATCTCAAGCTTATAAGAGCTGCTGATTCGCCACTCTGTCAGTGTTACCACAGTAGTCTGAAATCAGAATGAGTCAGTCTTTGTATGAACAAGGTACATTATGAAATTGTATTCAAATTATATTGATTAATGTGCAAGTGTCCACATTTAGTCTAAATTGTCTATTTCTGAGGGCTCTTCTTAAATAAAGAAAGGCAGATTAGGGGAAAGGCTGGACTGCAACCTTTGGGGTCCTGTATTGCAGGTTGTGTCCACATGCAAAAAAGGTTTGATTGGTTGAATTTTATTGGAAAGTGACAGTCAAAATAGCTAGTCCTAATAATTACCATATTTTAAAAGGGTGCGGAGCCTTCTATTTTGTAGCTCTCATGTACTCTATATGTCAGTATAAGTTGTGGAATGACCTGTGTTTTTCAGAGCAATGGCTAAACAGGGTTGAATTATAAAGGCTACTTTCATTCATTTTCTATATAATATTGTTGTAGATTATGCCATTGTTTAGTCATTAAGGATGTGAGATAACTTGGCGATATACACGTGTTTGATTGAAAAAATCACTAGATAGTATGCCAGAGACATATTGTAAACTTGTTTGTAAACTTGGTGTTCAATATTTGACACTGGCCCCAAAAGTTATCTAACTTAATTTTCATAATTTTTGTAATGTAATTTTTTGTTTGTTTTTACATTCATATTCATTAACTTGGTGTTGCTTCATGATGTTTGACAATGGTTGTATATAAGTGGACATCCTCAGAATGGATGGACTTGAAATTATGTTAAAAATAAAACCACTTTGAAAGGGAATCCATAGGTAGGCTTATAATAAGAAAAATCAAAAGAATACATCTCTCAAGTTATTTAACAATACCATGATTTGTAAAAAAAAATTCCAGTCACCTTTATTTAAATCAGATGAATAATTAATTTTAGTGCGGCAAACTCCAGGCCATTCCTAATAATAATACCAGGTATTTTGGTAATGTGAAAGCAAACTACGCGTAGTTTCCCCGAAAGAAAATACCCGCTAAATAGTAGGTACTTGGCAAAATTACGAGAACTTTCGCGGGGATTTTTCCAAGGTCGCAGGTATTTTGGCAATGTGAAAGCAATTTACGGGAACTTTTAGCCCAGCGTGTCGTTGGGCGCGGGCGCCGTGGGTGGCTGCTGGGCTAGTGGTTTTGAATCTCGCGCCTTGCCTGCTTATTAGACCATACTGCGCATGCTCCTAACTTCAGGAATTTATCCCGAAGAGTATGTTTCGGGGCGGTGTGAATGCAGGAATAATTAATGGGTATTTTTTAGCCTAAAGATTCTTGTGATCGAGGCGGTTTGAAACCACCTAAAGTAATGTCTGTCCAATTGCATTTTTTTTTCTTCAAAGTCCATGTTTGATTCCAGAAAGCTTTAATGTGTAGAATAGAAAATGTTGTCATAAAAATCTATGAAAATAATGTTTACGAACACATATGCTATTAAAGGAAAAGGTCAGCTTGGATATATAGTGCTCGTTGAATGAAAGCAGGAAAAATAAAGAAGATTTGGATGGTAGAGTTTGAGAAAGTCGTATGAGAGTCATAAGAGAATTACCTAACCTCCTTATTTCCAAACTTAACTATGAATTCAAAAGTATTCCTCCTTTCTGCGGTCAAGAAAAATGTCATACAAAATTGGCAAAGGGTTGTCAATAATGAAAATCCATATAAAGTGTAATACACTTGTAAAAGATAATTGTGAATTGGTGAAAACACAAGCTACACTGGCTATTTTGTTCCTTTCCCATAATGAAAATGGTGAATAACGAAGGGGTATTCTTCAATTGAAGTATATGAACATTCTTCATCATGCAATGTTAGCAGAAAGAAGATCGATTGTACATCCAAATCTGGATGTTACCTTATTATTTCAAACTGCTGATGCTTGCTGATGGTTGAATGACTGCATGAACCTTTAATTTCCACAAACGTTACAGAAAAATCAATGTAGTGTAACATTTCATTTTCATACCAACAATACTCCTTCCACAAAAAAAAAATACAAATCACAATTCGTTTATAAAGCGTAGTAAGGTATAAATTAAGGTACAGGTTTAGGAAATTAGATGGGCCTGCTAAGAATCAGAGCTTATAGACTGTAGGACACTAAGAATGATGCGATCAAGCAATCAATACTATAACGATCAAAAGAGCAATTTGAGAATGCATGCATGTAACAATGAAAGGAGAAACATATATTTATGAAAGGAAAGATAACAGGATGTTTGATTGTAATCGTAGAAAGGGACATTTATAAGAGAAGGAAGCTAAAGAACTTGGATACTTGTTGCATGTAAAGAAATCCACCAACATCTCATAATATTCAGAGGTCAGTTAACCTTGCCCCTGTGCATTGTGGGTAATCATGTGTGTCTTAGTGGTGTTGAAAGAGCAAGGGGGCTTGTGAGAGGGGGCAGAGCGATATGCATCATTCAACGTACTTCAGACGCCTGATGGTGAGATTAGGGGGAGCTCGATTAGGACGTCAACCTCGAGAAATTGAATGGAAGGGAAATTGGAGGATGAGTATTCTATCAGATTACTCGCTGACTCTCCCTTTGAGATGTCTGTCAAAAACCAGACAGGGAAATACATACGTGGGACTGAATTACTGAGATCGTTCAGATGGAATGCATGACATGATCAGGATGTTTTTCATTCACCCATAAAAACTGTTGCATAACTTGATACATTCATTGTTTTATAGGCAACATGTGTTGTACATGTCATTCCGCCAAGAATTAACATGCCCATGTACATTATCAAATCATGAAAGCTATTTTAAGACAAAATATAGGAAGAGGGATTGGCCGGAGAGAAGAGACCGTAGGAAAGTGATAGTGGAGAAAAGGAGAGAGGGGGAAGAAATAAAGAGAAAGAAATAGAATGAGAGAACGAGGAAGAGAGTGATTGCAAATGAACGTTATAGGGGAAGTTCACTCTCACATAAGTTGGTGTTGCTGTTGAAATCATAAAAAATTAGAGAAAAAAATGAAGGTGTGACGAGAATACATCAATGACTTGCAGAGTCACAATTTGTGACATTACATTCGAGGAGCTATTAAACCCATATTGGTTCATGATGGTAATAATCTCCCCCCCCCCCTGAAGCTTGATGAAATAATGTCTCAAATCAAATATTGAATGCACACGTAAAATCATTATTGATACTTCCTGAGATAGTGGTATATTCTCATGGAATTCATATCATACGATTTAGTCTGCTATTATTGGTAGTTTTTCGCTAAACGTGAAATATGTTTATCTCATTTTTCAATTTAAATTGAAACCAGTTTTACATGGGAGCAAACTTACCCTTTAAAAGGATACCAGTACTCTCTGTTGAGTGTGTTCATATTTTTTTATTTGGAATATATATATATATATATATATATATATATATACATAGACTATTGCAAATGTGTTGTGTTTTCTAGATGTCTCTTAACAGTATTTAAGTTGAGCTTGCTATTAAGGCAGCCTAAATCAGCTTGCCTGTTGGGTTTTCTACTTTAGTAGCTGTCGGCCTAGACACATGGCTTAACTTGAGTGCGATAATCTCTATATTAGTTTCCTGTCATGGTTAATTGATAAAGATGTAACTACTTCTTCCCTGGCAGATTCCGATGATATTTTAAGCCGATAAACATCAACCAGAAATCTTTTAATCCTGTCATATGAACCAATGTTTGATGATTTCCAAGTACGATCTAGCCTTTCAGTGATTAGTAGTACTTGTGTGGCTTTTACATTGATAACTTATGTGGATATATACAAGTATTAGGTATCAGTTCTGTTGAATATATATATACCTGCCAATTGTCCCTATTAAATAGGTGTATTTTGGGGAAACCTCTCTGTTCCTGGTTTTTAATCATTTTTCTGCAGTAAAGGACAAAAAAGTCAGTAATGTTATTTTTTTTTTAATTATATCATTTTTCTATTTGCTGCCAGACTTCTATCTTGTGCCATTTCCCAGTTATATGCATGAGTCACATATCAAGATAAGGCTGATGCATGCTTCAGAATATCAGTCTAATTTTACACATCATATTTATTGTATTTTTCATCATCATTTTCAACATCATCATCATCAATTTACAATCTAATATCAGGTTTAAATTGACATATTTCTTACAAACGAGAAAATCTAAAATGATCATTGTAACACATCAGGTATATTTACATGTACTTTGCATATTTTCCTATTTGATCAGTGAGCATCGATTTAAATTAATTTATGATATACTTTGTTACATATATGTCTATATTGAAATTTGTCCGTAGTACTATAAGTTATTTTTACCTTGTTATTAATGATTTTGTTAGAAATGTAAACTTTTGCAATTCAGCTTTTGCCGCAAAGAAAGTATTTTTAATAAACCATTTTGAATTGAATGAATGAATTGAATCATCACCACCTTCATTTTCATCCTCATCACCATCACCACCGTTGTCATCATCATCATCACCATCACCATCACCATTACCACCACCACCACCATCATCATCATCATCATCAACACCATCATCACCACCACCATCATCATCATCATCCTCCTCCTCCTCCTCTCCATCATCATCATCAATTCAATTTTTTCCCAATAACTTTTGAGATTGGCATTTAGATTCCTCTGTTGCCCCATGTTTCATCTCGTTGGATTCTACTGCAACTTGGGTAAAGCTGTGTGCTGTTTTTTAAATTTTGATTTTAATTTTTTACTTTTATGATTTTGCAATGACAATGATCCATTCCACAGGTGCGTGTGACTCATATAATCCAGTATTGGCTGTTGGATATCATATTCAAAACATAAAGCCATTCTGAAAATTAAATATCTAATTAAGAGAACTTCTATGAAAAGCCAAGAGAGAGTAAAATCTCAACTTATCACTGGAGATTGTAAAAGAAAGTTAAGTTTATTTCTCATCATTCAAGTAAAATCATATAAAACATATATATTCCTGCACTCTACCACTGTGTGTAAGTTTGTGTAATTGAGTTTTAACAGATGTGTATCAATTATCGATGTCTAGGACTGACATTGAACATCACCATCCATAAGACATAACCAGGGCTTGAATTTCAAACCTTTGCATCAAGTAGTAACTTCCCCCATGTAACGTGGATTACAGGCTAATACCACAAAGCAAAGCAATACAAACACTTTTTACCAAATAATCCATTTCAAATTAAAGCTCTTTTGAAGTAGAAAACGATGGTAAATGGTAAATGATGGTGATTTTTTACCTTATAGCTAAGAAATCATAAATGCTTGTAAGCAAGCAACCAGAGGACCGACTGCTTAAAGTCCTCTCCGAGGGACCTGGTAATGAGGATTGATGCTTATCAAAGGGCACTAGCGCATCAAGTGGGAATCGAACCTGGGTCACCGGAATTCCGAAACCCTCGCTCTCTACCAACTGAGCTATCGAGGAGTGCATCTGATTTTCAACAATACTTCTAATCTTAATAAAACACCCTCCATAACAACTGGGCCCATCGACTGTCCAATTCAGTCAATATATGAATAGGCATGATCTTGACAATAGCCAAAGGGAAACAGACACCATCTACAAATATCCTTCATGTTATCCCAATAACAAGATTGTTATCATTAAACGACGATCTCCATCAATGCTTGTCGATCTCGGTTTATTATTCCGCAATCCTGATCTCCAAACAGGATGGATGCTAACGATGTTGTGTCTCTCTCTCATGATTGCTATAAAATGAAGTCATTGGCTGCACAGACCATCAGGTCCTGCACAGAGCCTAGATTTCAAGAAGATCATAATGATCTTTAAGACAAGTCTCTGTGTTGTCTTGGGCCACAGATGAAAAGGTAAAATATGAGGGAATGAGGAATATCATCATGTACAAGAAGATGATCTTAATTTCTTTGGAAGACAAGCAAGGCATGGAAAGTCTCAAATACAAGCCCAGGGCATGAAAGTCAATTTACAGTTGATTCAAAGTGGAATTTGAAAAGTTCCACCGTACCAATTAGAGAAACTGTTTATATTACATTGCATATGGTAGATCAATCTTCAATATTGTATGCTTCATCTCAAGGTCACTATAATGACATAGAAGTACATCTACTTGAGACAACAGTACATGAATGTCAACAAAATTGTGTGTTTTGCTTCATACATGCAGATGCTCAATCATTTTAAAGTTGTTTTCACCAGGCGCTTGTCCGCTGCACACCGATGTTGAGTGTCATAGTAAATGGGTCTTGCCTGATATATCAACCTTGATAATCAGCAGTCTCTAGAAAATGCTTTGAGTTTTAACCACTCATCAGTCCAGAAGCTTCTCATGCAGTACATTCATTATTTAATTTAATTCAAATGCCCACAGTTTTGAACAATTAGAAACCTAAAATATTCTTATTGGGTGAATATTCAAAACTATAAACCATGAAATAGTCAATATTATATCCCTTTATTTAGATTGTTGCACTGTGAGTGCACAAAAGGAGGAAACAAATAGGTTTATTAGGGAAAAACGTTTGCCATGTTCATATTCCCTGCTGACGTCACGCACAGTCCATTTTTTCCCTAGGAAAAAAATGAACTTTACGTTTTTCCGACCCCCCTCCCCCTATAGGCGTACTGCGCTCAAACGTGTACACTGCCACACATGGCAGCTTAAGCCTTTGTGCACATCTCACTGGGTGTGCCTAGCTAGCACGGGGGGGGGGGGGGGGGCAGGGGGCTGCCATCCGAAGAATTTGATGAAATTTTTCATAACCATGAAATAGTAAAAGCAATAAACCACTACTTACAGGGTTGCTAACAATTGTTGCAAAGAGCTCTCCACCCTGGATGTTGGCATCTAGAGCTGTTTTGCCTCCGTTGTATTCACTGAAGAAGTTTGTCTTGGTGAACAAAGAACAGGTTTGTCTTGGCAAAACCTACATGTAATAACATAAACATAAGCATCTGGTAAGGCGTAAGCTATGGAATGGTATGAATAGTACAATTTAAAAAATGAATCTAAACAATAGAAATCCATCCTAGAGCTTAAGCATGATAGTGAGTGGCGTTGGTTTAAAATTTTAAGCAGTTATGATTACATAATAATAATATGCAAAATTTATATAGCGCTTAATACAAATGTTTCCAAGCACAGCATACTATTACCCCGGCTTTAGCACAGCTACCCTGATCGGGCGCATTAAAAATAAAGAGAGTTGTGAATCTTTGAAATAATTTTGAATTATGATCAATCAAACACAAATAGAGAACCCTCACAATCTACCATCCTATAATTTATAAAGATTGCCACAATTCCCTCTATTAAAACTGACAACAGAATGTATAACATGCATATTTGCAATAATGTGTAACTGAAGTTTTCCAGAAAGCAAATGAAAACTTCTTATTTTTCAATGCAAGCCTGTGAGATTTCACGTGTTAAAAATATGTTAAAATTGATGAAATCTTTCAGAGAAAATTGTTCTTACTTTCACTGGCCTGTTCTGATTATCTTTTCCCTATTTTTTATTCATATATTATTTTTTTTGCTGAGAATACTTAATATCCTCTCATTATCTCAGTCTTTCATGTGAATTAGACATATTGGAAATTGACTGTACAAAGTAAAAAAAAAAAAAAAGCATGGTTGTAATTCATAAATGCATTCTTGAGCTATTTGATACAAGGAACAGTTTTGGAAGAATGGCCAGATTTGTCCACATTTTTATAAGTCATTGTTATACAAATTCCACAAACAATGTATTAAGATGACGTCTTCATGTCTATAGCTATTTTTCTCTTAACTCTTCAAGGCTTTATGATCTAGTTCAGAAAGCTGAAACTCAACAAAGACATCAAAAAAGATCAGCAACCATACTTGAAAGACTTCTCCTTCATCTAAGATTTTGGAAACCATTACAGAGATATAACTTGCATCCTTTAATTCTTGGATTAATTGTGGTTTCCCCTCTCTTCATAAGTAGTTGAATAATGAGCTTAGTGTTGTAATCATATAATCAGTTAACCAAACTTAACAAAATGTCAAAATTGGCTTCTCACCATTCTTTATGTGTAAGGTCAGGTAAAATTAATAGATGTTGATTTTTTAATTAGCAGGGAGTACCATTTTATTGGATATTTCATTTTTTTTTAATCTAACTTCTTTACAGTTGTCATCTTCTGTATTTTTATCTAGCATCCCATTAAAAATGAACATATAAAAAAAGGACGTGGCTGCAAAAAAAGGGAAGAGGGAAGGGACTATCAACAACTTCTTTCGTTGAAGACCAAACTCACTGATATAACTTCGATTATACATCTCATTTTTCTTCACTCACATTTTAAAAGATAACACCTACAAAACCTAGTACAAGTGAAGAAGGACAACACTTTGGTTTAACACTTGCAAAGTGATACACAATGGATGAAAAGAAGTCTTGATAATTGGGCATGGATCAAAACTGACTGAATGATTTGGAGGTAGGGGTAGATAACCTTTTTTTCTTAAAATGAACATCATTCAAGTATGAAATCAACTTACCATGATATCCTTATGAATAAAACCTCTCCTCCTGTGGGAAGGGCGGAGGTGAGGGTACTCTTCGGTGCTTGTGGCATCGATCCCCCAGACCTCCTTCCAAACATCATAGAGGTCCTCATGGACAGGGTAGACACCGGAGTGATGGGGGGCGACAGAGTACCCCTTCATCATTGGGATGTTGTGGTCCTGGGGTCAGAATGAGGAGATGGGGAGCGAGAGAGAAGAAGACGGAGATATGGAGGGATGGAAAGTGACAAGGGAGAAAGCAGGCAGATGGAGAAGAAATGAGGGAGAGAGAAAGATATAGAAAGAGGGGTAGGAAGAGAGAAGATAAGAGAAAATAAAAAGAGAGAGAGACATTAGTAAGCAAAACTTGAAAAATTAATCATTACAAAAACTGTTTAGGGTCCTTGGTCTGTATGACAGACCCTCAGCAACTGGCCAACAACTACACACATACTCCAGACTTCATTTTTTAATCCTAAATACGAGTGTAATTAAAACTACTGTTGTTGAATTAGGGGGGGGGGGCAGTCAAATGTATTGCTGTACACACGCGTGGCCAAATTATTTCCAAACACCCCCTAAACAAGTTTTTCTCTGTGTGCAAAATAACCCCCGAAACAAGTTTTTCGCGGGCTTTATTTACACATTTTGGCCCCTAAACAAGTTATCGCCAGAATATGACCCCGGGGAAAAAGCTTAGGGAAAAAAAAACATACCCTTAACACGTTTGGCTAGTCTTTAAAAAAAAGCTTTGGAAAAAAAACATACCCTAAATACGTTTGACCCCGCGATTGACCAGTCTTTCAAAAGGACCCCTTTTTCTTGAAAATCAGTGTTTTTGATACCCTTAACAAGTCCATGCGCGGCCCATGTCCAAAACTGAAAAATCACCCCTTTAAACACGTTTTTTGGGTCACGCATGTGTCCAGCAATATATTTGACTGGCCCCCCGGGACACATGTAAGGGGCAGACTGGAGATATTTTTTGTTTTAAATATCGCGTGCAAATTAAATGACTATAAAATTCAATGTGGAGCACTTCTCTTGATGATGACTTGAATTTGCTCTGTCCCACAGAGTGTGTTTCCTGTGTTTTGATAAAGCCTGTGATAAAATGAAACTAAGGCAGGATATCCACCTTCAGTCAAACAATACTGTAAATGGCAACAATATACTGCTGGAATTTTGAAAATCGCATGATGATAACCAGTTCTCTGGCATGTGCACCAAACATGTCATATTAAATGTTCATGTTGTACAGTCTAGTCTACTTGTATCATTTGGCGTTTACTGTTCTCTCTGATATATTTCAGAATGCAAATGACTGCACTTATACACAAAGTGAATTAATTGCCCTTTTTTCATAATCATCAGGAAATTAGTAATTAATGCCATGAAAATAATTATTTGATCCATAGGATGAGTTTACCTGATCTCCCATAAAACCAGCATTCACCGATGGACATGAAGGAGTATATATGCAGCCAAATTGTGGTTTGTTTTGTTTGTTGTTTGCTTCAATTATATGTTTAGTTTTTTTTCTTCATTTTTCATTTTCTTGTTGAGACAGGGAATGATGGATATAGCATAGAGTGACTGATTGCTCTCCCAGTCATTTGACCTTGCAGTTGGGACACTACTTGCTAAACATGCAATTTCACTGAAATGTTGCCAAAGGATCACTTACACCTCCCCCGGGGGGGCCACTTACATTGACGAGTGGATACCATGCGCGACCAAAAAAACACGTAAAAAGGATGTCTTTTTCACGATAGGGCACGTTACGTACGTAACGTGATAAGGGTGTCAAAAACACAAAAATAATGAAAAAAGGGTATCTATTTCGCTAGGAAAATTACGTGTTTAGGGTCGATTTCGCGGGGATGATAAAACAAAATTAAAATGTTTTATAAAGGATGTCCTTTTTGCCCCAACACGTCGTGTTTAGAGTCCGATTTGCGCGAGGTGTACTAGGTGGGGTCGTACTAAACCAAATAAGGTAAAGCCGACGACCGAAGGACCCGTAACAATAAAACATTCCTGTACTTGTTTAGGGGTTCATTTCAGGGAACATTTGCCAAGAGTATCGTTTTGTTTCCAATACTTGTTAAGGGTAGGGTTTCACACGCCAATACTTGTTATAGGGTGCATTTTCCGAATATGGAAATTACGTGTTTAGGGTGCTTTTCGAGACCCCATGGTCGCGCATGGTATCCACTCGTGAATGGAAGTGGCCCCCCCGGGACACCTCCACTACATGCAAACATACCATATCACCAATGCAGTATATATACTGAATGAGTCTACATGTTTAGTCTGCAGGCACAGAATCTGATTGGTAGAACAAGAGGGTCTTGAAAAATATGTGTAGCAAAAGTTCAAACTTGGTGTGACTGTTAGAGGCCACAGTAGACAATGCCATTCAACCCCCCCCCCCCCCCATTGGCTTGATTGATTCACATGTGACAAGGTCTTGTGCATTCAAGCTATAATACCTACCTATCATAATATATCGTGACTACCCCCCCCCCCTTTCACTTTCTCTCAAACTACAGGCATATTTCCTAATACCTTGGTCACATTTGCTCTACGGTGGCCGTACGGCGAGTCGAAAACAGCTGTTTTATTAATTTTAATTCAAATCACCTATATGCAGATGATACAAAAAATGTTAAAACGGCTGTTTTTGACTCGCCGTACGGCCGCCGTAGAGCAAATGTGACCAAGGTATTATACCGGTACATCTAGGCCTATACATATAAAAAAATATATGCATTTTATTTATTCAGATGAGATGATGATGATGGTAATAGTGGTGGTAGCTGTGGTGATGGTGGTGATGATGATGATGATGATGATATGAAGATGATGATGATGATGATATGAAGATGATATGATGATGATGATATGAAGATGATGATGATGATATGAAGATGATGATGATGATAATGGTGGTGGTGGTGATGATGATGATGTGATGATGATGATAATGATTATGATGATTATGACATTGACGATATCAACAATGACATCAATTATCAATACCAATTAAAAACAATAATAAAAGCTGGTAAAAATCTGTACCAGCTCATGAGTTTACTGATTAATGAATAGAATGTAGGCCTATACATGTTGAATGCATGTGAATTTAAAATTTCGGAGACTTTAATAACTGTTTGAAAACAGGAATTCTGCCCATATGCATTCCACATGTCAGTTCATAAACATGTACACAGTCAGTATTGATTTTATTTTCCATTCTCCTTTCTTGGTAGAGGTCAATGTCTCATTATTATGGTAGGATCGATGTGGGGGTCTGTAGTAATGTATGCACAGTTTAGTTTAGTGTCAAGGTAGCTGTGTAACACCAACTGCCCTTTACAGTTTTCTATAAAATAAAATTATACATATCATCGTAGCTTCATGCTTTTTTTTGTATTTTTGTGTGAAAAAGACAATATTTATGGAAGAACTGCTGATACTTTTGGGAAAGGTTACCCACGTGTTATATACCTCATCTTAATTTCCCTAAGTCAGCAGATGGGTTGATGATAATGTTCAGACACACCCAGGCCATTGTTTTGCACGTACAGGATTTACAGTTTTCTGAGTTCAATTAAAATACACATTATCTTCACATTTTAAAAACCTTTTTGGAAGAACTGGTAATAAAACATGTATCAACAGTTGATATCTTAAAATCTCCGAAGATATGGCTCTATAAGGTAAGAGTTAGATGCAGGGGCCCATTTTATAAAACTTGTTATAATAACAAATTTGCAATAACAGTTAAAAGCTACTGAAATCCTTCAATCTGATTGGCTGATAGTAAACTTGCTATAGAAAATGTGTATTTTCAATATTATAACTCGTCTTTATGAAACAGGGCACTGAATTATAATGATCTAATCACACAAACAAAACCCGACTCCAAACCGGGTCATTGGAAATGACAAAATAACTTTTTGCCGGTCTGGGGTCGGCCTTGCCAGTGAGATAGTAGAGCACAACCCCACCCCCTCCAATCTGTACACTGTACCTCCCTACTCACTGCGGCATACATCTCCTTTTCCCTAATCCCATTCCTTTCCTCACATTCGATCGCACTGTAATCCCCTTATGATATCCAGTCTGCTCCATGCATCAAAACGGGGGAATAAACTGCCAAGTCACTCCGTGTAGAATATCTAGCTGTCAACAATTTTGGGTAGAATCCCACTTTGACAGCACTGCAATGGAAGGGGTTGGATTTGTTCCACATTGATAACGATTGCAGGACATAATCTAGTCATGGCTGATGCACGCATAACGCCTACATGTGTTTGATTTGATATTGATACCGTATTCGTACTGGTTTTGAAATACTTTGAGACTTGAAACGGAGCCTTTCTATTGCCAACCTGTTTCAGGTGCTCCGCAAGTTTACACTACACCACATCAAAACTCAAAAGCAGAACTTCATCAGCATTGCAGATGAACATATTCAAGACCAAAAGTACATGTAGATAAGCCTACAACATGAACATTTTGAAAGAACAGATCATTATGCATAGGAGCATTTCAAAGATTAATATAATATAAATTTCTGTGAAGCACCAAGATATGTTTTTTAAGTATTTAGCACTTTTATTTCAAATTCTGCTCATGAGATCTTTCTATTTTTGCTGCAAAGTCACATAATTACTGACCACACAAATAAATTCATACAGAACTAAAAGAGTTCAGCCTGGAAACGTTAGCTGTTTGTTTGGTCATCTTAAGATAAATCATTGTTCTTTCTAAAAAAAAACACATAATGATTTTCATCTAATTCCCTAATAAACATGAGTTCCATTCCAAACTGGCCTATAGTCCACTGTACATGTACTTCATAAAAATTATTTGCATAAATTTTGACTTTCACCTTTCATCACTTTGTTATTTTTTTTCTGCTTCTTTTATCAAATGCACTGAATTTGGGAAGTTTGTTCTCCTAAAATATACAAAACGAATACAACCATTCAGAACAAAATTACTGATTGAAGCCAAATTTTATTGAAGACTAGCATAATGTCTCTTCATCTGGCTTGCTGGTTTTGAGATTTCCACCGGTTACCAGCTCAACAATAGGAAAGGGTGTTAGATTACAGCTCTTCTGAGGTTCAGTTACACAGGTTTATTACAGAAGAACATTCAGGGAATTAAACAGGAGAGAACACAAGTACTTCCGTTCTGGGAAGGCACCAAGTGGTGGCTGGCTGATCCTGCTGCCTTGGAGGCTTTAAATCATGTTATTAATACCACTGCAGTTGTCGACTGCTGTTCGTGTGGAGAACACTGCCAGCGTTTTAGAAATATACACAAAACCATAAGTGAAAAGATAAAGGTCAGTTAGGCGTATGTACATGTAGCTGATATACGTGTACTGTTTAGTTAGGAAAAAAATAATTGAATAGACTATGAAATAATTAATTTAAAGTAATTATTTACATGTATATCTCATGTCATTTTTTCCCATCAATTTCAAAAGCAACATTATTTTTTCAGACATGATGGAACTGTTGGCTATCATTTCCTTTAATTCCATTCAATCCATACAAAAATATTGCCAAAAATCGATAGACAGGAATTCAAAATGAATTCTGACCGGTACACAAACCTTATAATTTGTAGTTTAATTGTATTAGAAAATCATCCAGTTTGTCCACAAAAATAGTGATAGATACAAAAGAATTGTGCCAAATTTTGTCCATATTAGCATCAGTATGGCTACTCACATATTCCAAGTTCTTGTCCAATCAACCTCTTTCACAAACACCAAATATATGATTTTAAATATGACATGTTATAATGATACAAGCAGCATGTTTTTTTTTAATTCTCCTTCGTATAGATTATCATGTGTTCTTTGATCTGTTGTTACTTTGTCTCCTGGCTACATATATTGATTAATTTATTATTGCCAGTGCCCCCTTAAAGGGATGCTCCGGGCTGAGAAGAATATGATTAAAACAGATAAAGAAAAATCAGACAAACAAAACACTGAAAATTTGATCAAAATCAGACTAGGAATAACAAAGTTATGGCACTTTCAAGATTTGCATTATTCCGGTGAAACATTTCTAGGAATGTCTTCATGAATATTCAATGAACAACTTGATGATGTCATATCCCAACTTGTTCTTTTGTATTTTATTGTATGAAATTAGGTTTATTCACATTTTTCTACCAAGAACTGAAAAAAATAGATTGACGACTGATTAGATATTCATTGCTGCAACTTATTTCATTATAAAGGAGTCACATTATTCACCCATGTATGAAAAAAATGAAACAATTATAATTTCATGTAATAACATAAGAAAAGGAAAGTGGGGATGTGACATCATCAGCCCACCTAATGAATGACATGCATATAACTATTTTCACAAAATATTGCTAAACTTTAAAATTCAATAACTTTGTTACTTTTCATCCGATTTTTGATGAGATTTTCAGCATTTAGCTCTGTGAATTTTACTCCATTTATTTAGATATAAATATATTCAGTCCAGAGTAGCCCTTTAAATTTTTTTCTCTCTCCATACCATATAACTCCCTCATCTCCATCTTATAAACATGTATGCTGTTATTCAGTATGGGGCTATACCTATTGCGGCACTTGTAGTAAGCAGGCTGAAAAGCAGGCCCGATGACATCAACAGAAGCAAAGCTTGATGGAATGAATATTAGGATATTCTTGATAAACCATGCTAGCCCTAGGGGAAACCAAATCGTTCCTGCCTGCCTGTTTCTAGAATGCATAATAACTCAATAATACACTGCACTCACCATCCAAAAGATTTATATTGAATCTACTTTCTGAACCCCGGACCACTGGGAGAATGACAAATGTGCATATGCATAGGGGTGGGGTAGGCAATCGATCTACACGTACATGTAGGTGTACAATGTATTTTGCGTCTTTGGATGTTTAGGAAGATGCGCTCAAGTCAGCCTTTGTAACCCTGTGATCGCAATTTTACAGAGTTCGAAACATGATCATGCTTGAGCAATTTCTTATCAGTCATCATTGAAAGCATATATAGGCCAACATGTACTTAAAACGCTAAAAAGATGCATTATGAGATGAAATGGAGAATTAATATTTTTTCAAGAATGGTCTCATGTAGTGACTCTGTTATGTTTTAGAATGTTGATTTGTGAAAAGATGCACTGTTTAAAGCCATTTTTTTAATAATACTAACATAAAGATTGATTAATTACACTCCAAACTGATTAAAATTATATATACATGTACCTCTCTCCCTCTCACCCCCTTTTCTGTCTACAAAAAGTCGAAAGGAGGGTGCGCATTGGGGGAGGAGAGGGGGGCGCGATGATGGATGTGACTGTATGGTGTCTTGCGATGTCTAAGCGAAGGAGAAATGAGTCATAAATCATGGACTGGATCCGTAGTTGATGGGAAATGAATAATGCCTTTTATCTTGTCTTAGTCACTCCATTAACCACAGACAGGTCCCCTGTAAAGATCAAACTCTAGAGGAAGGGGGATAACTTCAAACATATACCACATGTAAACAATTTCTTAAAGCCTTAAAGGGTTATGCAGTCAACAAAATCTTTTTTTCACTGGTGTAATTTTAATGGAGGATTACTTTCATTAAATTTGAATATCAAACTGCCTTATTTGTAGGTGCTACACCTGTGTGTACATGTACATAAAGTTCATTCAAAAGAAATAAAAACACAACTTTTCATTTTATCTTTGATTTACATGTAGAACAGGTGTCAAAACTTGGACTGTTGGCCTACATGTAGATATCTTAGGTTTGATTGATATAAATGAGCGAGAAATTAATTTTTTCTGTTCTTTTACTTTCAAATAAAAACAAATTTGTCCAAAAGGTCTTTGGCAAAATATTTGGTCTCTTATTATTGTTCTTTTATCTTGAAGAGGAAAAACACTTCTCATTTTGGCTCTTTGTGATTGCTTTACTTCTGGCTACCTAAAAAAAAATTATGTCCCAATGCCAAAAATAATGAAATTTAATATATATGTAGGCCTACATATTTTACAATGAATGTATGATTGAACAACGTGTCATTTATTGTTTTCCAGAAGCAATGCAATGTGACTCTGCTTTGTGTATCCTTTAAACTACAGAGTGTATTCGACGTGTATTGTCAATGTTTCCTTATTATGCCTTTCTAACTTCCACTGTGAATTAAAATAAAAACCCAAATGCATAAAATATGAACATAAATTGCATGCTTCTGAGCTGTATGATCCAATTTATTAATGTGTACATGCATGTACATGATGGTGTACATGTAAAAGAGTTACTTCGTCATCATGATTCATGTAGTTGCTCAAAGGCACTATTTTGGAGACCTGCTTGAAGCTTGCAAGAATGTAAGATAAGGCCTCTGTCTTATTGACCACTATCAGAGCCATTGGCTTTATAACATTAAGAATGTTAAAAAATGTAAGAATGAAAAACTGTCTTGATGTCCTGTGAACAGCTAAAACACTAATAATAATAATATTGATAACAATGACAATTATAATAGACAATTGTTGCTGTGATTTATAGTACTGATTTTATCTCAATTCCAATTTAAATTTCTTTACAATTTCCAATATTAGTTTAAGTTCGAATTTTAATGACAATTCCAATTTCAATCTTAATTTTAATGTCAATTTATTAACACAAAAATATTTCATATCCTATGAACATACTGTATATATTATAATTGTCTATACATATATATGTCAGTGTTTGACTTTTTGTAAATATGTTCGTTTTCTATGTTATGTTATGTCTGTTCAATACCATGTAAAAATGCAAATTTCCATTTATCTATTTATTTGGACAATAAATACTACTTTATGAACATTATGAATGCAAATATCTCCAGGACAAGTGTCCATACCAGAATGTGTACAAATAATGAGGTGGGATTTGAACCCGCACCCCACTCAATGAAAGGCAAGAGTCGGTACCGCTTCACCACTGTGTATCCAAATACACCACTTCCTTTCAAAACTTACCACTGCAAACGGTTTGTTCTGCAGCATCAGATCCTTCAGCTGACCCTGGTCTTGAGGTGAGGTTTGAACTCATGCCCCACTCAATGAAAAGCATGTTTCATTACCTCTATGAAACATGCATACAAAACTTCCTTATACATGTAAGACTAATTATATAATCTCTTTTTGTTTTGCAGCATCACATTCTTCAGCTGAGCCTTGGCCTTGAGGTGGGATTTGAACCAATATCCCTCTCAATGATAGGCAAGAATCATTACCACTATACCACTGTTTCTAAGTACACCAGTTCCTTGCAAGCCTTACCACAGCAAATTGCTTAGATCCTTCAGCTGAGCCATGAACTTTAGGTGGGATTTTAACCCATGTCCCTCCGAACGAACGAAAGTCCAGAATCATTACCACTACACCACGATTTAAAATACACCATTTCCTTGCAAGACTTACCACTGCAAACTGTTCTGCAGTGGCTCATCAGGTCTTCCAGCTGAGCCCTGTTCTCAAGGTGGGGTTTGAACCCATGCCCCACTCAATGAAAGGCAAGCATCATTACCACTACACCACTCTGTTACCACAAATTCCTTGCAAGATTTACCACAGCAAATTGCTTATTCTGCAGCATAAGATCCTTCAGCTGAGCCATGAACTTTAGGTGGGATTTTAACCCATGTCCCTCCCAACGAAAGTCCAGAATCATTACCACTACACCACGATTTAAAATACACCATTTCCTTGCAAGACTTACCACTGCAAACTGTTCTGCAGTGGCTCATCAGGTCTTCCAGCTGAGCCCTGGACTCAAGGTGGGGTTTGAACCCATGCCCCACTCAATGAAAGGCAAGCATCATTACCACTACACCACTCTGTTACCACAAATTCCTTGCAAGATTTACCACAGCAAATTGCTTATTCTGCAGCATAAGATCCTTCAGCTGAGCCATGAACTTTAGGTGGGATTTTAACCCATGTCCCTCCCAACGAAAGTCCAGAATCATTACCACTACACCACGATTTAAAATACACCATTTCCTTGCAAGACTTACCACTGCAAACTGTTCTGCAGTGGCTCATCAGGTCTTCCAGCTGAGCCCTGTTCTCAAGGTGGGGTTTGAACCCATGCCCCAATCAATGAAAGGCAAGCATCATTACCACTACACCACTCTGCTACCACAAATTCCTTGCAAGACTTACCACTGCAAACTGTTTGTTCTGCAGCATCAGATCCTTCAGCTTGGCCTTGGTCTTGATGAGATGGGGCTGCATATGATCCCACATATGAGGGAACCACCAAAAGTGCTTGGCCTCCTCCAAGAGCTTGCGGTCTCCTGCGTTCTCCTCCTCATCTCCATGCTGGTAGTACTTGCCGGAGAAGCCCAGGTTGAATCGGAAACCTTTGACAAGCTCCTGCAACTCCCCTTGGACCTTGATCATGTTCTGTGAGGATCAGAGAGAATACAACAGGTGATGACGAACATTTATCTGAAAAAAGTAACTTCATATAGTCATGACACATTGGAGGGGCAAAAAAACAACAAATGAAATGCCTCATTCACTTTTAAATCTGCAGTACATGTTTGCAAATCTCAGAAATTCATTCAAGCACATACTGTACCAGTTGCGAAATAAAGAAACTTTTCTAGATCCATTGTGGGTGAAAGCATATGAATGAAAGTTATGAAAACATAACCATGGAGATGAAATTTGTCTTGTGGCTAAATACTGTTAGTATAAAGTATTTTTATTCATTCACTTTTTTTTATCTACATGTATTTTTCCTATTTGATTTTTTGGGAGAATATGGTTTGAAAGATTCATACGTAACCCCTGCCTCCATACCATTCCCAAGGTGATATGCAGGTAATCAGGTATCATTATTAAACTTTAGATTGTTTTTCCTGTTACATGTACATTTGTTTAACCAAGTCTGTCTTGAGCCAGTATTACAGGCTCTCTCTATAGAATGGTTTCTCAAATGAAGGAAGGCTTTATTATTTACATACTGTACGCAAGAAATTCAGTTGATGACAACCTGTACGGCAAAAATATTGTTTTAAGTCAGTCAAAGATCCTGTAAGCCAGGTTCCAAACTGGGACATGATCATGTAAAAAAAAAAGACAGTTAATACAGTAGTTCCTCGAGGCCTTCAGTTGCCTCGATATAATTAGTCATACACAGCAGGGAGACAAATCACATTTCGGAAACATTGTCACAGTGCTGCTCAACATTGCCAACTTTATTCCCCCCCCCCTCCCATCCCTGGAACCTTGTTTTCTCTCCCTATAAACTCTCTTTGACAATACAACTACATGTACAGCGATCGATTTTATGCATAATTTTTCACCCAAGGATCCACTGACATACTAATTTGTGAGGTTTGCCAGACATAGCAATATTACTATTTTAGCTCAAACGGCATGTTGACCCATTTACACTTACAGTATGGATTTTCAAACTAGGAGGCCTTTAGACAAATTACATTTCAGAAACACAGTCATAGTAAAAACTGTCAACTTTATTTTCTCGTTATCGATCCACCCTGCCTCCAACCTCCTTTTGAAACCCCAAACACTGTTCATTATTAAAAACAATACAACTGTCTGTAGCCACTAAATCTATGTGCATATTTTCTCAACCAAGAATTCCCTGACACCCTAAAGCTTGTCAGAGATTGCCGGACATATCACCAAGCAAGGTTTTTTATTATGGAGGCTGATTTCAACTAGTGTAGTTTGGACCTTGGATATTAGTTTATCATTGGCATGCTATCCTAAACTACTTCCCTCCAGGAGAGCATTCCATCACCATTTTCCTCAGAAATGTTGTCACCTCTGACAACTTTCCTTGATTTTGATTGGCTGAGAAGCATGATTCCTATGCAGGGAAACAAATAATTATTGTTTCTCTGGGGCTACTAATTTGCCACATTTTGGGGGCAATTTCGCCCCGAGCCCCTGTCTAATTTGTTTCCGTTCCTAATGTATGGTAACTGTCGGATAAAACTGAACTTGTTGGGTAAATTGTCCAACAAGTCCTTTCATAAAATGCTTCCCAGGTCCCTGTGTGAGAAAAGGGCTATACATGTACATGTACTTCATTTCATGAACAAAGGATTTTATAATAAGTTTAACGGCATATTTTTAGGAATGTGATTTACAATGAAATATAGGCCTACTTTTTCTCAATTTGAATGTTTAGATGCCTACCTAGTATAGCAATACTACATCAGGGCTCCACACTAACCCTTTTTTCTAATGGTCCAACCTGTTCATGTCGGACCAGTAGATACCATGTTTTTCAAATTTTTACTGGTCTGAACCTGAAATTACTGGTCCCCAAAAATAAAGAAAACCATAACAAAAGACGTAAGTTTATTTTGCTGTCTTGTATTGCTTTTATTGCCCCCCCCCCCCAGAAAAAAAAAACATACAAACAGTACACACAACATGATATATGAGAGCCATTTATTACAACTTACAAAAGAGGAGAAAATATGACTTGTATCAGCTTTTTTACAGGTCATGTCGGACTAGTAAATCTGGGTATTTCTGAAAAGTTACTGGTCTGGGACCGTCGGACTGGTGCCAGTGTCGCGCGATGTCTACATGCATGTCGTCTGTCCCTGTGAAGACTGCTGACTGGACATAACCAAATACATCAATAATAATTTATGAAATTGATATTTGATAGTGTCTTTTTAAAAATATCCACAAGGAATGCCAATTGTGTCTGATACCTCTACTTGTTCTCATTGCCATTTCTAACTTCCTTTCTCTCTGGTTTGTAGCTCAATCAGCGCAGAATGAAAAGTAGGTCTTACGACTGACTGAAGCGCAGGATGCACCATGCAAATCATCATTTCCTCACTCCAATATCCTGCACAAAGCCATCTTCATTTGGTTTGCTCCCACCCTACAAGCCCCAAACTCACATAAACTTACTTAATGGTAACAAAAATGTGCATGTTGTTGTATGTACATGTACATGTAGGCCTACATTTTTTTGGGTATTTTTTTTATTGAAAGAATCAAACATATTTACATAGAGAAAAAAACATAATCGTATTACAATTTCTAAGTAAAAAACGTAAAACGAAAAAGGACAACACAACACACCACAATATATACAAAACTGGATTGTCTCCCTTTTGTGAATAGACTTCCCCACTACCTGCAGTTTCGCACACTGACAACACGCACCGCCTGACCAGAACCAGCTTAGCCAGGCGGAGTCCGCGCCAGTGCTTGGAAAGCCCTCCTTGCGAGTGAAATAAGAATGTGCAGCGGAAAAATCTACCCTAATTAGTAAACCATTTTATGAACAATGTCTCCCTTATTACAAATTTATTAATCATACAAATCTTCAATCTTACTGCCAGATGGTCATCGAAGATGGAAGGTCATACCTAGATGAAGTTTTATAAATCACACTTGGCCACTGGCCAACTGACCATACCGGTGATTGAATGCCTGAAAATAATGAGTGCTACACCGTGTACATCATACCTTCAATCACATTAATATATTCCATGCCCATGCACTTTTGAAGATTCTTCATCAGAAGATAAAATTTTTTAGATTTCTTTTTCACGCAAAAAAAATCTAGCCAACCAAAATGTATGTTTTACCAAGAGTTCATCCAAATTAATCAAAGTGGTTCATGTGGTTGGCTGAAGAGCATAACATATATATCTACCAGCCATATTTTGTTTACTTCGGTTGTGCATTATACATGTACTACATATGTTTCAATTGTCATTTATCATGTTTACAGTAACACCTCCCTCTCTTTCATCCTGAAGTATTTTTCCTTTCTCACTCAAGTACAGTACATTACACCATTACAATTTCCTTCTACATACATGTATACACAAGGCTATAATTAGAGTATACACATTTTGTATCTTTGAATATTATAGTACAGAGACTCTCATACATGTGGATAACTAGATTTTCAGCATGAAATATTGAATCTGAAACGGCACCACAGACAATACATGTTCACGTACATGTAAATACATAGAGCTGACCTTTCTCTACTTTAGATTTTAAATTTCTCAGCCCTTTGCAAAAGTAGAATACACCTGCCCCTCCCCCATTCCCGCTCTAGACCTTCACTTGATCACTTTTCCTTCACATATAACATCTACATTGCAGAAAGTTTCATATGTCCCCTTCCTTTTCCTTTGTCTCGCACAATAGGGATATTTCCTTTCACTGTGTGTAATCCTCTCGTCATTCAGCGAATGTGAATCATATCACCTTCCTCATCCTTTCAGATATGACAATGCCAAAGTTTTAGAAACTTTACGAGTAATCCTAGATGTCAACCGAGTCAAATAGGTGCAAAACGACTTTGGAGATTACAATAAAGATCTAGAATGTGTTTTGCGTTTTTACAGATGGGTACCAATCAGATGATAATTTACATCTGGGACCGACCTTCAATGTAAATGTAGATATGTAATATATCTTGCTCAGCAGGGTTATACAAAATGTAAGTGCCTTGGCAGGGTATCAAACCCTAGAATTTCATGTATCCAGTCTTTGCATTAAACCACTCGGCCACAGTAACTCCAAGTGTAGCTTAACATACATGTACACACAAAAAATGTTTTGTTCTAATATTAGCATACTTGAATACGTTTTAAAAAATAAACTATTCCTACACAGCGGTGCTAAAAAGTTAGCAAACCCCATCACAAAATGTACTACTTCATGCCAAGTGCTGAATGTAGGCAACAACACTACAAAGTTGGATGAGCTTAGATAAACAAACTTAATTGAATGTAATATTTTAGCACCTGACTTTAAATATCTATAACAATACATGGCAGAACTTGAACTTTTAAATATGTTTATTACATGTATCTGGTGGGGTTCACAAACGTTTTAGCACCACAGTACATACAAGTACAGGTGTCACGCGCGTAAAACATTCCCCATAGACTTGTGTGTTAAAATGGCACTTTTTAAAAATTCATAAAAAATAAAAGTGAAATTAGAGGGTCGAATTTTTACTACCATTGGATAGGATATATATCTGACATTCCATATCTGACCAGAGAAGGGTATCGTAGCCAGCTCATTTTAAAAATAAATCGCCATTTATGAAGATAACTATGATGGGATCAAATTTATCACCTGAAACAGTAAAATAGCCCTAATTCTTCCGCCAGTCAAAAAATAGTTCCAAAGTCTTTTTATATCTTCCCAATTTGGGCAAAGGAAGTTCAGTAGTTACAATTTCTAGAATCAGTGTTAGATTTTCAATTATTTTCATACACTTTGGTCAATCAGCAATCTCAAATTGAAAAAAATTTGAATGGGTTGGGTCAAACAAATATCTTTAGCTTTCCTGTTGTAATTAGGCTCATGGAACCTATATATCATACATGTGAAGGCAGAGACCAGTAACATTACAGTGTAATAGCAGTGCATGAAGTGCACGTCTGTAGAAGAAACTGTAATACCTGCACATGTACACTGTAGGTACAAACAACGTGGGCACAGCCATGTACAGTGTATGTGTTCAGTACTGGTAGTTGAGGTATACAGTATTCAATTTCAGTTTCTGATAGTAAAAAAGTAAAAGCACAGAAGTAGAAGTAAATGGTACAAGTATGTGGAAATGCAGGAATTGCAGGTAGTAGATGTGCAAGTGGTAGTAGAGATGGTAATAGTGGGTGAGGGCTTGGGAGAGGGTTTAGTGTACATGTACATGCAACAATGCTTAGCAAGAATGGCAACCATCTTTTTCGTACAATACCCATTTTCAGTAGTAGGCAAATGATTACAATAACTTACATTAAATTGAATGACTTCTTACCTCAACATCTGAAACTTTGAGACGAATGCCAGTCTTCCCAACAAAGATGTCATCAATGTCGATGAGAAAGTACCGATCCAGATCAGTCTGGAGCTTCCCAGAAGTCAAATGAGCTATGCTGTCCAACAAAAGCATCATGTGCAAGAAGTGGTTTGAAGAGTAACCAAAGAATATCCTCTTAATTCCATCCATCCATCCCCTGTCATACACAATGCATATCTTATTACTCAGTCTGGCTCTCTCCTCAGGGTTGGTAACTACTTGGGGTGGTACTGCTAAGTGTGCTTCCATCACAGGAACGTATGTTGAGTGGTTTGTTCTGAAGGTGGTCCACTGGTCGCCTGGAAGATTACCGAAGAATCTTAGGTTGGACCTTATGATGCGAGGAACATTGCTGCTCTGGTTGACAATAGGGTTTTTTAACCTCACATGTTGTTCGATATACAAGGGAAAGTTTCTGACTTGGGCAAAATCGCTTGTCATCTCTGGCTGTGTAAATATAATAATACCAACATTAAATGCTCTGCAGTACTCTTGAAGAACCTTCGTCTTGACGCTGCTTAGATGCCCATAGGATCTCAGGCTCTCAAAAATGATAACACTAAATATGCCCTTCTCATCATGGGTAAATGAAGGCCATACACTATCATGCACCAAAGCAACTTTCACATTGAACCTGTGCGAAAGCAGAATATTTACGAGGCTTCGTCCAGAGTCTGATGCCTCAAGGAAAACTAGTACCAACCCTTCTGTGTCCTTGATATGTCTCTCTGCCATTTGATAAACTGGCTCTCCTTTTAAGAGCCTCTGGTGTAATTTAGTTCCTTCCTCCTCAAACTCCGGAGGACTGTCCATTGGTGATCCACCATGTGCTTCATTAGCTAAACGATGCCCGCTGGTTTTAGGCGACTTAGTCCTTGATATAGAAGCGTCTGGCAATCCTCTAGACTGCACATCCGGTAGATTGGTCTGAGGCCGCACTTGGATGACTTGCATGGTGAGCATCCACAGAGAGGTCAAACTGACCGCAACAATGACCATGAAGCACCGACGTGCCCGACCTGGGATGAAACAGCGGCGCACTGCCAACTTGACACTGCTGCAGATCATGGTTGCCGTTATTTTCTGAATCAATCACGGAAGAAATGCTATGTGCCCTTCTAAACGCACTTGCTGGTTATCGAGAGACTACATGTATATGAATTCATTGTCTGGTATTAAATCTCTGAATTGAATTCAAAGGTTTTCAACAGCTATCGCAGGTTACAGCTTACTAACTCTCCAGGTGCTCTTCAATCTCATAAAGTAATCTTTAATCAGAAGAGCCTCCATCTTCATCAGATTCCCACGTTGTTCTTCTCCTCTGCTTAGAAACAGCTTCACATGATTGTTTGGGTTAGGTTAGATGTTTTCTAAACAAGACAGTCCACTGCAGTATTTCCCATCTTAAAGAACTGTCCAAATCATTACCTAAAAAAAATAAAGAAGAAATAAAGATTGTTAATAGATCATTGAAATAAATGAGAATAAATAAACTACAAGTTACAACCAGAACAACATGCCCGAACTTTGACATGTTAGTTTTTCTGCAATATTTTTCATTCTAAAATGTTCCCAAAAATATTTGCATCAATGTTTGTTGAATATTTGTCTAATTTTAACTACAATGTTTATTTTCAAATTCATCTCAATATTTCATAAAATCCTGAAATGTATTGCCATGTTTTGCAACCGCGATTCAACAGCCATGCACGTGAAATTCAACCCGGAAGTTGCAGTGGCCATTCCCTCACACATAATGTTCAGACCCCCTGTCAAATGAAGGCAACCTGCTAGCATGCCATCGACTGATTTCTGTGCAAATGCAATGAGGACCTTTGCGTTTTTCAATGGATTGTTTTTTGATTTGTCATTCTGAAGATACTGTAGTGTCAGTAGTGATATGACTGGGGGATTTCATCAACATTTTCGTGTAACAAGTTGTCAGGTCTGACAACTTTCCTTGATTATGATTGGCTGAAAGGCACTATTCTGACGGGTTCTTTCATGAAATGCTCCCCAGCCAGGTCCTTTGCATGACTATTTCTTTCATTCAGACTATGTCTATAAAAATGCTTGCACCCGGTCAGCCTGTATTAAATGCATGCACCAGGCCATGTGTTTAATGATTGAATGGGATAACTTCTTGGTTGGTTGAATTTGAGCATGAAAAAATGTGGGAAAACTCATTGGTGGGTGAAATCTGAGGATTGGGATTTTGAATGAGGATTCATGTGGGGCTTGTGGGGAGTAGACTTTCAAGGTGTGTCCTTGAGAGGACCATTGATACTGAGTATGTAGTACCACTAGCTTTGAGAGAAAGCTTGTGAACTCAGAACAAAATCACAGATTTCTTTAGTTTAGTTTTAGAAAAAAAATTTGTTGACCCTGTTTCGAAATCTGAGATAAGTCAAAGCTTGCTCTGGAAATATGACACAGATACAGATTCTGCATTTTTAAGGGAAAAATTTGACTTTTGGAGTTGAAATTGGGACTTTCATTTGGTGAGTGATAGTGCCTAATTGTGTTTAATGTGTGCAGTGGTGATTGACTGTTCTGACTTGTAAAAAAATGTCTGACATGTTGAATCAAACCAAGACATATATTATAAATCAAAATTTTTTCGAGGAATATGGAAAATACATGACATGTAGATGGCCAGTTCATAGATTTAAAATAAGATGCAAAATGTGACATTTTAGCAACTTTTGGTAAAGGTATTTGTTTTTTTTACCCTGCCAGTTAACCATATAAATGCCTGTTTATTAATAGCATTTAAACATTTTTCAAAATAAACATAATGAGTCATGCGACTTTGTGAAGTTCGAGTCAAGAGACAAGTCAAGAGAATCGAGAACTGGCCTAGCTACCGTAAGTAACGGTCTATTAACCGCACCTTTTTCTCGGCGGGATAGAAGCAAAAGTCGGGGGTGCGGTTTATCCACGGTGACAGGTCTGAGCCAGCCCGCTGTAACCCCTCCCGAACATGTAAGACGCCTGCCAGTTCACAACACATCGAGTGGCCGGGCGTAGCCGCCCAGGGCAATGTCGTTTAGAGGGGTATGAGCCGCGGGTAATGAGAAGCAATTATTTCGATTATTACAAATATTGTCCATAACAAACGCACCCACCTTCATGACACTAATTTCGACTTTATTCTCGGTTCAAAGCAACGAAGTTCCCTTTCAAAGAGACGCCAAGCATACTCGGTAATATTTTGTCACAGCTGAGCGAGCGCGAAAGTTGAGTGAGCTGAGCTAGCTTGCGTTGTATTGTGATTATAGTGCGACTTAAGCTGGCGCTATTCATTTTAACCCTCGATCCCCTCCAAAGTCCCGTTTCGCGCCAGCTTATTTTTTCTTTCCCGTTTGCTTTTCATAAGATACCATGTACACCACGCACGAGAGAGACGGCACGAAGCCTTAAAAACAACTGTAAAAAATGCCAATTTCTTTGTTTCTTGAACCTTCCTGTAATCCCGTATCCAAAATTCATGCTAAGACATCGAATGCTAGACAAATTCTGAAAGTGATTGTGAGTTTGTGATGCAAGAAATGTGAATGTTTCTTCCTCCTACGCCGGGAAAGACACAGATCATTATTTGATAAGATGTACTGGTAGTGGTACCGTATCGTAGTTTGCAATGTACAAGAACGGCATTGCTGTGTGTGTGTACACTGTGACTGTGAGGTGAGTGAGTGTGTAAGTGGCCAATATTGTCGGACCTTTCTTTCTTGCTAACATTTGTAGATGAATTGATCAAGAACAGCAGATTTCCGCATACCGGTAATCTCTTTGGATACTTTGAAATCTTTAACTTAGTTTTTGTTTCTTCGTATCTCAAATATAATGTGAGAAGGATTTTTTATATTTTTTTATATTTTTATTTTTAGTCCAAAGTTGGGGGTGCGGTTAATCCACGGGTGCGGTTTATAGTCCGTTACTTACGGTAATCATTTACACGACTCATGTCAATTGGAATTGGATGTACCCAACCTGGATGTACCTCCCGGGGGGCCACTTACATTGACGAGTGGATACCATGCGCGACCAAAAAAACACGTAAAAAGGATGTCTTTTTCAATAGGGCACGTTACGTACGTAACGTGAGGCAGCATAGCTCAGTCGGTTAGAGCGCATGTTTCGGATAAGATCATAGATCTCAACTACTATGCTCAACGTGAGGGGTTCGAGTCCCGCTCATGTCAAAACGCATCTAACAAAAAATCTGATGCTATAGTGTTGTGTGTTAGCGTGCCTCCCCACTGTATTCAGTGCAGGTGTGAATGCAGTTGGAAAACACTCCGTCCATCGGAAAGGACGCAGATGTTGGTCTCGTGTATAGTAGAGTCACAACCTATGCATGTTAAAACCAATACACTATTCGTCAAAGAGTAGGGTGTTCACCCGGTGTATTGCACCTGTCGGTCCCGGCAAAATTCAGGTCAAGTCAATCTTGACGTTCATATGCCATAATAATCAATATAATGATTGTGGGCATTAACGGAAAGAGAAGACAAGATAACGTAATAAGGGTGTCATATAAACACTAAAATATTGAAAAGAGGGTATCTATTTTGCTAGGAAAGCTACGTGTTTAGGGTCAATAAAAAAATAAAAATTTTTATAAAGGATGTACTTTTTGCCCCAACAGTCAACACTACGTGTTTAGAGTACGATTTGCACGAGGTGTGGGAGGTATGGGGCCATACTAAACCCAATGATGTAGGTATAAATAAAGGTATAACCGACGTCCGTGACATAACAATTAAAATATCGCTGTACTTGTTTAGGGGTTCAATTCAGGGAATACTTTCCAAGAGTATCCTTTTGTTTCCAATACTTGTTAAGGGTAGGGTTTCACTAGACCAAAAGCTTCAGTCTCTTCCCTCGAACTACCAAAGATTGGAACGAGTTAAACATGGACACAACATTGATAAACTCATTAGACTCTTTCAAATCCAAACTCAATCAAAAACCTAGCAAGTGACCTGCTTAATTGGTGATTTCACACACATCAATAAAGTTGGCGGAGTACAGCAAGTCTGCATATGCCGACTTAACCCAAGACAAGACAAGACAAGACAAGTCTCTGTATTTTGGTTGTTCCGCTGAACTACGTTGGCTCCACTCACCAATACATACCGTAAGTAACGGTGTATTAACCGCACCTTTTTCTCGGCGGGACAGAATCAAAAGTCGGGGGTGCGGTTTATACACGGTGACAGGTCTGAGCCAAGCCAATCTCAGCCCGATACCACTACCAGTTTTCAACTCGCGTCGGGTGGCCGAGCGTAGCCGCTTGGGGCAATCCCGTTTAGAGGGGTATGAGCCGCGGGTATAAAAGGGAAGCAACTATGACTACCGGTATCTGCCGTAAATGTCCCTCAAAGTTATATCACGGTAACAAACGCACCTACCTTCATGAAACTGACTTTTTTTAATGGTGTGACTCTGTCTTTGTTGTCATTTTTTAGTACGTCTCAAAGAGTTCTTTTTAGATGCACCCCCTTCTGATCCCGAGCCCTTCTACAAGAAAAGCACATGGATTCCACCTAAGAATAGAGTTCCTTCCCTTGAAACTTACATCCAAGCTGTCTCATCCCAAGTTCGCTCCACAGATACCCTCGACACCAGAGCACATGACAACCTTCCTCGAGAAGAACGCCAGGCTCTCTCATCACTCAAAAACAGGTCCGACATCATCATCAAGCCTGCAGACAAAGGATCAGCCGTCGTTGTTATGGACCGCCAGCAGTACATCGATGAAGCCATGAAACATCTCAATAATCGATCTCACTATGCACTCCTCGATTCTGACCCTACTTGTAATTTCTCCCTACAGATCCAATCGACACTGAATGACATGAAAGAACGCGAGTATCTCTCTGAGAAGGCCCACAAATTTCTCTCCCCTACTAATGCTAAACCTGCCCGCTTCTATCTCCTCCCGAAGATCCATAAAACCTGGCAACCCCGGTCGACCCATCCTCTCAGGAAATGGTTCCTCAACAGAGAACATCTCCCTTTTTGTTGATTACCACATTAAGCCCCTTGTCTCACGTGCACCCTCTTACATCCACGACACTCCAGACTTTCTCAGGAAACTAAATGACATCAAGGACCAGATACCCGAGACTGCGATCATCGGCACTTTCGATGTTTCTTCACTGTACACCAGCATTCCCCACGACGAAGGTATCCAAGCATCATGTGAAGCCTTGGCCGCCAGTGGCCATTCCAGTCCCCCCATATCCGATATCAAATCTCTGATGTCTCATGTACTAACAAAAAACAACTTCACATTCATGGGCAAGCACTACCTACAGGTATTCGGTACAGCAATGGGCACCCGGATGGCTCCTTCATTCGCCTGTCTCTTCATGACGAAGCTGGAACAGCAGATGTTAGATTCAGCCCCCTGTCGCCCATGGATTTGGTGGCGTTACATAGACGACATTTTCTTCATCTGGACCAGGGATGAAGACAGCCTCCATACATTCATTGACCACATCAATTCCTTCCACAGGACCATCCAATTCACTTCTGATTTCTCCCAACAGGAAACCCACTTCCTTGATGTTACAGTCCAGAAAAAGTCTAATGGTATCACCACTACCCTATACTCTAAACCCACAGATACCCACCAGTACCTCCACTCATCCAGCTGCCACCCCCGTCACTGCAAAACCGGCATCGCTTACAGTCAAGCCCTCAGACTTCGCCGTATCTGCTCCGAGGACCCTGATTTTTCCTTCCATGCCAGGAATCTGCAGAAACATCTCTGTGCTAGGGGCCACGGGGCCAGGGCAGTCCAACTGGCAATTAACAAAGTTCGTTCTCTCCCCAGATCTGAAGTTCTCAAACCAAAAAGTGACAAGGAGACCACCGACAGAATACCCCTTGTGACCACCTTCCATCCCAATCTACCCCCTCTCCGCAAAATCCTGTTTGATAACCACCACATTTTACACACTTCTGATCGTCTCCAACAGGCCGTTCCCGATACTCCCCTTCTAGCATACCGACGCCCACCGAATCTCAGGGACCTCATTGTTCGTGCTGAAGCGCCCTCCCTCACTAACCATTCTTCTCCCATACAGCATGGCACCTTCAAATGCACCAGCAACAGGTGCATCATATGTGAAATACACCTTCACGAGGGCGATACTTTCACCAGCAACTCTACCAGCCTGTCTCACCAAATCAAGGGCAACATCACATGCACTACCACTAATGTTGTATATCTCATCACTTGCAGAGTTTGTAGGGTACAATACATAGGGGAAACCAAGACCACACTCAAGAAACGATTCTACGGGCACAGATCCACCGTCAACACAGCAAAGCTGGACACTCCAGTTGGCCGCCATTTTAACCTCCCCAACCACTCCATCACTGACATGATGCTACAGGGCATCGAATCTTTAGGTACCCGTCCTGACTCAGTCCGTACTAGCAGGGAGAAGCTCTGGATGAGACGACTTCGCACCACCCAACCTCATGGCCTGAACATCCAAGAGGGGAACGACTGATTTTTCTTTCCTATCCACTTTCAATTTATATATACATATAATTTTTCCCCTCAGCTCTTTTGAATAGTTACATTATAGTTTCTTACTCTACTTTCCTCCCATATCTCATACAAGCTCAGCTCCAATTTTTCCTTCCTTATTCAGGCGATATAATAATTATTTTATATATATATATATATATATTTGTTTTTTCTCCACTCACCTCTTTTAGATTTACCACATTTGCTTATTTACATGTATACTATGGTTTCTTCATAATACACCCCCTCTCTTCTATATTTGCTTTTACCTTTTTAGGCAATTTGCTTCCTCTTTTTCACATATACAGATTTTTTTTTCTTTCCTACTATATAGTCTTATGTTTTTTCCCGTCACACCTAGCGGATTACCATATCAGTTACACCATATGTGTATATATTTATATATTTTTTCATATACATTTCTTTTTTGGATATATTTATATACATATCACTTATAGATACATATTTACACTTACCTTCTTCTCTTAGTTTGTTTAATGCTTTATCATATATACTTATATGTCTTTTGCACATTATCAGTTGTTCCCCATTCTTTTTCTTCTTTTTTTCCCCCCACTCTTATGCACCAGTTTATTAAGCCTTTCTTTGTAACTTGTTTGACCCACCTCTCACTAATTCTCTAGTTATTCATCCCTCTATCACTGTTTTGTTCCAGATCCTGTTTGATGTTGCCTGCCTCATTATCTTAATCCCTCTTGGCCTTACTTACACTAACTTCCCTTTGTATCTGCCTACTCCTTTTCTTTCATCCCCTTCACTAACCTGATTGGTCTTCTCTACTCACTAATGCCCCTTTTGTCTCCTTGTTTCTAGTGTTGCTGTAGCCTGTTTGTGGTCTATATTATGGTTGTTCCACTTTATATGTTTGTCATTTTGCCTCCGACGAAGATTCTGCTAGGATCGAAAGCTTAGGCCCCTTTTTGACTTTATAATTTTTTAGTCATCGCGGCAAAGTTCAGACGCCAATCGATCGCACAGCGCGGTGCAGCTAGCCGAATGAGACATGCATGTGTAATGTTTATCGCAACTTCAGTAAGCTGGCGCTTTACCTTTCCGTGGAAGTTATTTTGTTTGACAAATTATTGGTATTATTTGACAATTAATTTCTTTCATTTGCCTTTCCTTCATTTCTCTCTATCATCCATCATCTCAAAATCAATCTTCAATCCCCATCTTCACTCCTTCCGACTTTTTATTTTTAATTATTATTCACTTTATTCCCGCCCAGAGCTCCCATTGAAAATACGGTATACCGGTACTAGCATTTTTTTTCCTATTTTGCTGTCTGTAAGATACCGCCACACACGTACTGAGAACTACCGGTAGTGGTTCAAAGCAGACAAGAAAAACACCTGAACAAAATCGCAAATTTCTCGTATCTTGAACCTTCCCGTATTCCCTTGTCTAAAATTCATGTCAAGACATTGAATGCTAGACAGAATTCTGAAAGCAAAAGTGGGGCTGTGATGCAGGAAATATGATATGAACGATCTTCTCGTATGGGTGAGCCCCCATGTTGATGCTGGTATCGGTACTTGCAATGAACACCGGTACCATGTGTGTGTGTGAGGTGACTCGGAGTGTGGAAGTGGCCAATAATATCGGCAACTTGCAGATAAGTGACGAAGCACTGATTTCCCATCATTTTTTACCAGTAATTCTTCGATATTTTTTGGTTCTTGACTCTTTCTTAAATACGCATATTAGAGATAGAAAGTAAGTTTGATTAAATCTTTTTTTTTATGATTTTTTTTTTTTTTTTTGATTTTTTTTTTTTTTTTTCCATCCGAAAATGGGGGGTGCGGTTAATACACGGGTGCGGTTAATACACCGTTACTTACAGTAGACTGAAAAGTTGCTGGCCCGTGGCTACAGACAACGTATTAAGAAGTAACGTTTTGTAGGTCGCGATTTAAAACTGTTTTTAAGCAAAATTTACAGTTTCCTGGTTTCCATTATCAGGGAAATATAAATAACTTAAGTAATTGCGTACCTTGGACCGGAGTTATTGAAAAAAAATCCTCTGGATGATTGAGAAATCTTTCATCTAAGACATTTTCACCTAAGCTGACGGTTTTTCTTGCAAGTTGCCATCTTGAATGACGTCATTATCCTTATTAACTTTTCAATGTCTCGATATATCGAATGTCGTCTGCTACCTGTGATCATAGCGGTTTAGCTCGCATGTGGAGCAGATCGCATGATAATTAATATCGAAAGCAATATCGATATCACATTCGTAAATTGTTGATGCACTCTCCATTCGTTTGTAAATATCTCATATTTGGGCTGCCATTTTGGGAGGGATTTTGGCGTCCAAGTCGCAAGTAAACATCGGTAAAGTAACATTTTCGTACCTTTTAATCTATTTTGTTGAAAGTTATTCATTGATTATATATGAAAGATTGATATCTTGTAGTTTATTAATCCTTAGAGTGTAAATTCAATGTAAAAAAGCATATCGAAGTGTGGACAGTTAATCGGCAAAAGGGAGGATGAGATAACACATGTATGCGAGCTCACACTAACACACTACCGTCGGTGAATGGGGATGATAGTAAAATGTCAGAAATTGTTGAATAAATCCCCAGAAAAGACGGTTATTCCTGTCTAATAGTCCTACCTGTAGATTCCCCACAGGTAGGGTGGTTGCAGTGAAGTGGGAAAATAGTATACTTGTTTAGGAATTAGGGTGCTTTCCGAGACCCCATGGCCTGGTCGCGCACACTCACACGTATTGCGAGGTTATAATTTATATACTAATATACGCGGGTCGCGCATGGTATCCACTCGTCAATGGAAGTGCCCCCCCCCCCTCCCCGGGATGTAGGATGGGGGGTCGGGTGTCCGGACACTTTATATTGTTGAAGCCTTCTTTTTTGTCTTTGTATTACACTAAAAATATGAATTCAATACTTGTAATCATCTTCTATTTTGTTCTTTATAATTAATATTTCCTAACATTTTGTACTAAAAAATTACGAAACTTCGCTTGTAAATTTTTTCCAAATGACTTTCTAAAATTGATCGTCCGGACACACAACCTGTCCGGACACACAACAACTGGGTATACCTGTAAAGGCTGTATTTACCTGTAATTCTGCTGATGCCTGGATGCCAACCTGCCAACATCCGCACAACCTGACACACTAACACACCAAGACTCAATGTCCTACAAACAGGCACAGCTACATGTATCATTATCAGCCGGCCCATATGACCACGTCCATGATGTCAAATACAGGCATGACTATTGAAATATAATTGCGCCGTAAGTTTCCCGTACTTTGATGGGAGCAAAATCGCTCTCCAAAAAGTCAGCGGCTAATGCATGAGGATCATCTAAATTCTAATGAAGCTCGCGTTTTGTGAAGAGAAATTTATATATCATTAGAATGAAAGGAACAACTGCAGAATACCCCGCACGACGAGAGCATGGATGTTTGAATCGACCAACGACCTACGATGTGATGAAAGGATGTTGGAACAAAGCCGAGTTGTGACTAAAATTCGAACTTGTTTACGTCAAGCCAACGATTGATTACGCGATTTTTGCATAGGGCATGCCGCCAACGAGCCAACGATGCCAACGTTGTGAGATTGGCATGCTACCAACGAGCCAACGATGCCAACGTTTTGACTTGCGTTGGCTTGCTACCAACGAGCCAACGATGCCAACGATGTGAGTTTGGCATGCTGTCAACGAGCCAACGTTGTGAGTTTGGCATGCTGCCAACGAGCCAACGATGCCAACGTTGTGAGTTGCATCAATTGGCTTGCTGCCAACGATCCAACGGTGCCAACGTTGTGAGATTGGCATGCTTCCAACGAGCCAACGATGCCAACGTTGTGAGTTTGACATGCTACCAACGAGCCAACGATGCCAACGTTTTGACTTGCGTTGGCTTGCTACCAACGAGCCAACGATGCCAACGTTTTGACTTGCGTTGGCTTGCTGCCAACGATGCCAACGATGTGAGTTTGGCTTGCTGCCAACGAACCAACGATGCCAACGTTGTGAGATTGGCATGCTTCCAACGAGCCAACGATGCCAACGTTGTGAGTTTGGCATGCTGCCAACGAGCCGACGATGCCAACGTTGTGACTTGTATTGGCTTGCTGCCAACGAGCCAACGATGCCAACGGTGTGAGTTTGGCATGCTACCAACGAGCCAACGATGCCAATGTTGTAAGATTGGCATGCTACCAACGAGCCAACGATGCCAACGTTGTGAGTTTGGCATGCTGCCAACGAGCCAACGATGCCAATGTTGTAAGATTGGCATGCTACCAACGAGCCAACGATGCCAACGTTGTGAGTTTGGCATGCTACCAACGAGCCAACGATGCCAACGTTGTGAGTTTGACATGCTACCAACGAGCCGACGATGCCAACGATGTGAGTTTGGCCTGCTGCCAACGAGCCAACGATGCCAACGTTGTAAGTTTGGCATGCTGCCATCGAGCCAACGATGCCAACGATGTGAGTTTGGCATGCTACCAACGAGCCAACGATGCCAACGATGTGAGTTTGGCCTGCTGCCAACGAGCCAACGATGCCACGTTGTGACTTTGGCATGCTACCAACGAGCCAACGATGCCAACGTTGTGACTTTGGCATGCTACCAACGAGCCAACGATGCCAACGTTGTGAATTTGGCATGCTACTAACCCTAACCCTAACCCTAACCCTAACCCTAACCCTAACCCTAACCCTAACCCTAACCCAACCCTAACCCTAACCCTAACCCTAACCCTATGCACATAGTACTTTTTTAGTAGGAACATCGTAGGTCGTTGGCTCGCCAACGGTATGCGCGCGAGAGTACAAGCATGCGCGCGTGTATTCGTATGGCTCGGAAGTACAGTACCGGTACGGGTCGTATCGTAAAAACTGACAAGACAACGAATCTTCAGGATCGATCACGTCGAGATTGATTCTGATTCTTCACATCGTAGGTCGTTGGCTCGCCAACGTTGAGGTAATGAAATGTGCGGGGTATTCTGCAGTTAAGCCGAATGAAATTACACAGTTTATATAAGTGAGGCAAGAAAGCATTAAAAACTCACCACTTTCTGATGTCTAACTGCTGTTTTCTCGATTATTTAAGCTAGAACTAGAAGGATTCTCTTTTCCTTGGAATAGCCGACATACGCCAGTGTATACGGTCGATAAACGCGCACATAAAGCTAGCTAGCTAGAGCTCGACGTACGTACGTGTGTGTACACATACGAGTATCCGTCCCATTTTCCCTTGGCTTTATCATCTATAGCTGCCACCACTGTCTGATATATTGTTATTTATATTCCATAAATGCTGGAAAAAAAACCCAAAACATACAAACGCACATACATAAATGTCTCCATGGTAAAACATTGTTTGTTTTAACAAAACTGTTCTTCCCTTGCTTACATGATCCCGTACCAGATGATGATGATGATGATGATTAAAGATTTCATGCCTGAAAAACCCAAAAGGAATTTTCGACTTCCAAAGGGGCAAAGGGGCTAGGGAAGTAAATGGCATTTTTAATTAATTTTGTGCCATGCCTTCATCTTGTCTTGTCATTTAGTTATCTTGTATTGCGTTCGTTGTTGTTGTTTCTTTCATTTTTCTGTTCAGTTTTATAATGTATCATTATGTATTCATATCATGTCCACTTTAAAATGCAATAAATAGATTAGTTTGGCTATTTTTGTTTCATGAATTTCTATATGGATACCTTCTCGGTAAGTTACATTTTAATAGATGCATTTTAGAAGCTTTTACTTTTGGTAGTACCCTTTATTTCCCCACGTCGAGATGATAAGGGTGTATTTTTTCTTTTTTTTTACTATTTTTTTTTTTACTTGGGCCTGATGTTGCCATCATAAAATGATGAAAAATTACCCATACAGACTGCCACATAATAAACCATAAATAAATAATGTGAGTGACAATATAGTAATTAGATACGGGCAGTCAACCCAAACCAAAGATAGCCAGGGGCCGAAGCCACTTCTGCGTGGGATTGAAAGGGCCCCCCCCCCCCTCACAGCCCGTACGGAAGCAATTAAGCTAGGGTCGTCATCCCAAAAGGGAGCCTGGTTAGCTAGGAGCCAAGCTAGACCCGGGAGCTGGACAACTTGCGAAATTTCAATTTTGAATTTCAATCCCGCCTATTATAGTCCTTTAAACGTTTAGATTTGTGACTATCGACCAGATACTGATACACAATACCTTTTCATTGTATTTTTGTTTGATTTTAGAAATTAGATTATAAACAAAAATATTTAAATAAACCTCAAAAGTTTGTTGATTCCTGATAGAGGGCGTGATTCCCCTTTGCTTTCCCCGTGCCCCTGGCCCTCTATGAGTTCACTTTGAAAAGCAAGGCACATGATATAATTTCTTCTGTAAAAAAATGAATTAAACAAATAAGACTCACGCGGCTTACATTTTAATAACTGCTTGTTGCTTATATACATAAATAAAACTAAATCATATAGCTGGATGAAGATGTGACATACAAAAGGCCTTTCTTTCCTTTTTTTATTCCTTCTTTCCTTCTTTCTTTCATTACTTTGTCTTTTGTTCTTTCTTTCTATATTGCTTGCTTCATTTCTTTCCTTCTTTCCTTCATTCTTTTTTTATTTTGTTCTTTCTTTCCTTCCTTTCCTTCTTTGGTTTTTTTTTCCTTCCTTTACATTTTTTCTTTACTTTTTTCTTCCTTCGTTTCTTTTATTCTTTCTTTTTTCCTTCTTTCCATCTCTCCTTTTACCCTTTCTTTCTTGTTTTATTGCTTCTTTCCTTCTTTCTTTTTCTTTTTTTCATTACTTTCTGTCTTTTGTTTTTTCTTTCTTTATTGCTTGCATCATTTCTTTCCTTCTTTTTTTCTCTTTTTTTTTTCTTTCTTTCTTTCTTTCTTTCTTTCTTTCTTTCTTTCTTTCTTTCTTTCTTTCCTTCCTTTTTTCTTTCGTTCTTTCTTTCTTATTTTTGTTCTTTCTTTCCTTCCTTTCCTTCTTTCTTTCTTTAGTTCTTTCTTTTTTTTCCTTCCTTCACATCTATCCTTTCTTTACCTTTGCTTTTTTCTTCCTTCCTTGCTTTCTTTTATTCTTTCTTCCTTTCTTTCTTTTTGTCTTTCATTCATTCATTCCTTCATTTTTTTTTTTTGGGGGGGGGGTAACAAGAAAGGACAGCAAAATAAACTCACGCCTTTTTTTAATGTTTTCTATATTTTTTGGGACCAGTAAATTTTAGGTTCGGACCAGTAAAAAATTGAAAAACTGGGTATCTACTGGTCCGACATGAATAGGTTGGACCAGTAGAAAAAAAGGGTTAGTGTGGAGCCCTGCATACAGGGTGAAGAATGTAAATAAGCCAACGCTGATCCGATGAGGAAAACTTTATACATAGACACATTTTTGTTCTCAGTTCGTTTTAACCACCAGGTGCGACGCCAGAGTATTTGATCGGGGTATTATGTGAGAGAAAAATGAAGATGCCAAATTTTGTGCTGCATTAAGTGAATATTTCATAAAAATTATTGTATTTTGAGCCTATTCGTCAAAAATTTATTAAACTTCTACAAACTTTTATACAAGACATAAAGTTATCAATTAGAAAATTGGTTCTAAACTAGTTATGTTAGCAAATTGAACAACGATTTAAAAAAGTGATGAATAAGTATAATTAGCTGCAAAGTTTTTTTTAACATAGAGCATTATGCCACTTATTTGTTTATTTTTCCCATGGCCGCCGGGGGGCACATTGTATAAAAGCCGAATACTAGTATAGATCAACGCAATTGTAACGATCTCGCTTGACATTGTTACGTCATGTAAAAATGTAAACATTGGAAAGTTCGTTGACACCTATGCGCAGCGTATCATACACGAACCGCGTCGCGTCTGGTCTATTTTTAGACATATGCGCTTAGCTACCCAGACATGTATTGTGACGTCATAATGAACGTCTTTGGAGAAGACAGCGGACGTAAAATTCTATGACACACGGGTACTTGACAAATCAAAAACTTTGTTCTTAAAGGTCAAGTCCACCCCAGAATAATGTTGATTTGAATAATAGAGAAAAATCAAACTAGCATAACGCTGAAAATTTCATCAAAATCGGATGCAAAATAAGAAAGTTATGACATTTTTAAGTTCCACTTATTTTTCACAAAACTGTGATATGCACAACTCAGTTGCATGCAAATGAGACAGTCGATGATGTCCATCACTCACTATTTCTTTTGTTTTTTATTGTTTGAATTATACAATTTTTTTATTTTTTACGGATTCGACAATAAGGACCAACTTGACTGAGCCATATAGTATTAAACAATGTTAGTCCCACATGTTCAGAGCGGAATTGATCGTTGTTTCACTTGACAATGAGGAGAAAATTAGAATATTTCATATTTCACATAAAAAAAAAAAAAAATAGTGAGTGGATGACGTCATCAGTCTCTTCATTTGCATACCGATCAGGATGTGCATATAACTGTTTTGTGAAATTAAGCGAAACTTTAAAATATCATAAGTTTCTTATTTTACATCCGATTTTGATGAAATTTTCAGTATTACGTTTGTTGGATTTTTCTCTTTTTATTCAAATCAACCTTTTGTTGGGGTGGACTTGTCTTTTAAAGCCGCGGTCTGAAAGAGATAGTTCACAGTGACGAAAATTTTGCTTTAGTCATTAATTACTTTCTTCTTCCGGCCCTCCTCCGATCCTGCTTCTCCTTCTCATCCTCCTTCTTCTTCTTCTTTTCCTTCTCCTTCTTCTTCTCCTTCATCATCATCATCATCTTCCTCTTTATTCTTCTTCTTCTTTCTTCCAGCAGTGTTTATCAACATCCAAGTATCGTCTTCCAAAAGCTGTTGGTTATCAGCGCTTTATACATATTATACCAAACTGAATTCCCCATAAAAAGGGGGTAATTATAAAAGTAAATTCATCAACGATGTAAAACTTTATTATGGTATAGCGTTCTCTTTTGACGAACTCAATCAAAATTCGCTGATGTTTCTCTCTCCGCTTACCCCATGCGTGCATATCAATGACGGAAAACGTCCAAAACAGTGGACTATGCGAAATCGCAATGACGTCAATTGCCCATTTAGAACAACATAATTTTATGTATACGATCTTCCAATGAGAAAAGGGCAAGCCGAAAAAATACAGAGATTTTCCTCAGGAGAGTGATCGAAGTCTTCTCTAACGATGTTACATTGATGAACAGTATACGAGTGAGTTATTTACATTCATTGAAGTGATATTAGATTTAAGGAGTACGAAAAATTACATTTTTGAAACGATTTTATCAATTTGTGTTTGCAAAAGGAGCTCGACAGCTGCAGCTGCACATCAGAAATCACACACAGACTTCCATCTCGGTACAGGCGCAGTGCAGCGCGTCTCATTCATCATGAAGTCTGTGGGCGATTGCTCTGTGACTGTCCAGATCCAGCTCAGCTGATTGTGAATTTGTAAATTATTATAAATATAGCATCTAGTTGTGATTACCAACACATGTCCATTATTGTATAAATACCAATAAAAAATGCACATTAATGAGCATGATGAGACACTATTGCTCATTTCCTTTTTTTTCCAAGTTTTTCAAATGATAATTGGTCCTTTTTTTAAAGTTTTTAATCATAATGTTTATGACATGTTGATGATGGTGATTGGCACTGTGTTGACATGACTTGGACTTTTTAAAAATGTATGATGACTATGGCATGTAAATGTAAGCACTTTGAGCTTCCATGACTCCTCATGCAAGCTCATGAAGTAACTTTTAGTCGTTCTCAGCAATATTTATTAGTCCTACAAGAAGTGACCGGGAGTTACAGGCTCGCGCCTTTATCCCGTACCAGATGATGATGATGATGATGATGTACCATTGTTTGCTGTGTGAGATGAATCCATTGCATGTGTGTGACTCTGTGTGTGCCACTGCACTGTATCATTCAATTTCAATAATTTTTAGGGCAAGGCCACTCTTTTATAAAAAGACTAACTTAAAATGATAGTTATACTATCATGACTATAGGGCATATATATTTTATAAAATATTCATGATGTTATATCCAAGCCCATGGCCAATGACACAAGTCAAAGTAAGCCCATCATTTGCGATAACCCAGGTTTTTCAAACTACAGTCCGACCTCTCTTATCCGGACACGTTGGGACCAGCACCAATCCGGATAAGGGATTTATCCGGATCTGGGAGACCCAATATTAAATACACGCAGATGCTGCCTGCCCAACATTAACGGCGGTAGCTACACGTTATTTATTGTAGTGGACGTACAGACAGTATTCACTGCAGTGTCAGTGCAAATTATAGGCGGTATTTTTACGGAAATGAAATCGATCGATGGCCAAAACTGTTGGATAGTTTACCTGCTAAAATGATTGAGCATACCTCGAAAGAGAATGACTCAATGAAAGTTTTACAATTAGATCATCGCGGTGGGTATCGCAGCTTCCCAATGTCAGCCATTGTTATACTGACTGTAGGCTCAAACATGATAGATGGCGCTGTCCGTATTGAAGCCTAGCGTTAGCTAGCGAGACACGCATTGTTTTTCCCGGGAAACGAAAAGAGAACGTGATGAAATGTTTGCGCTGCGCCCTGATTTACTGGAAAATTATCCTGCCTAAATTCTTTCAGTGATTTTCATGAAAAATAATGTTGTAGGTAGACTATATTGGAAAATAATTAATATATGTAATCAAAGTGAGTTTGCACATAGGATTGAGTTTAGATTAAAATCTCATTTCCTCACATACTAGATTGAATTGAAAAAAAAAAAAAAAAAATCTCGGCAAATGTGCGTCCGGATAATAGAGAGATCCGGATAAGGGGAGGCCGGATAAGAGAGGTCGGACTGTACATGTACATGTACAATTTCTTTTCGGGCCCCTTTGATTAAGTTACTGTTATGGTAACTTTGCTATCCTACATGTAACTTCCATGAAATCATTGATATTTATTGGCTGTTAAGCATGGTTACCATGCTACTACTTACCATTGGATAGCAAAATTATTATAATAGTAACTTTTATGCAATGGGGCCCAGATCTGGCAAATAATCCAAAATCACAACTTTAACGAGATTGTTATGGTCGCAATTATCATGAACATTGGCTTTATCTTGATATCTCAATTGCTAAGGTGGGGGTGGGGACACTCATGTACATTGTGTTACAAAGATTTGCCAGTTTGATGACTCCCTTTTTCAGACCTCAATTTCAGTTCTCCAGACATTTTGTTTCGCTCAAAGGTCACACAGAAGCTGCTCAGACCCACTCTAAAGCTTGGCCCATTGTTTTGGAAGATATCTGTTCGTGTGCAATGCCAATGGAGGAGCGCGAAATGCTTGCCCTATATTGTGCTAACAGTCTTGCATCCATACTTGGCACAAGCTTGCTAGCTGGCCTACTATTCAGTGACCTCCACCATGTCCACCCATAATTCACACCTTGTAGTCAGTACTTTAGACTCACATGTCAGAATTTTGTGAGGTACACCCCTGCCAATACATTATTCAAATGTTCAAGACAAAGACATGAGGGGTCGATCTATTGTGCATGAAACAATTGTTCTACCCCCGTCAACTCTTTGAACTTTGGCGCAACTGACTTATGGACTTCATGGTGGCCTCAAAGTAAGTTATGCCTACAGACATTTATTAAGTTTAGTATACTAATCGCACCTGAAAATCGTTTTGTAGTTAGTGTTTTAGCTCATGTGCCCGAGGAATCTTCATATCATCTTTTCACTTGCAAAATTGCATAAATTACTCCCAATTTATTGCTTTTTACTGACATAAATTTACAGCTGGGTGCCCGACTTATAAACGTTGCCATCTGATACAGGTGACCCAATGTACGAAGAACCCCAGCATCAAACTTCTGTTTGTAGTTTTCTCATGTTCCTGGATTACAGACATGCACAGCAATACCCTTTTTGTAAATTATTATTTACAGATGCATGCTTTAATCGGGTATTATTAGACTCTGTTTACATTTGGGAAATGACATTAATTTGACTTCATCTAAAAACGGATGTGGCTAAGGACTTGATCCTCACAGACCCCAGAATCTGTTTTTATTGGAATATTCATATGGAGCTGGCTTTCATGTTTATTCATCAATAAATAGTTGTATTGTTCAAAATCATGGCATTGTAGATTATTTTTGTCAAGGAAAACTAGAACGGAAAAATACATGCCAAATGGGAGACCGATATTATTACATCTTTTTTACGTCAATTTACATGTATCATTCAAAATTGTACAACAATTTAAGAAAATGTATGTGAACTAAAGGAACCTTCCAGTAAATCCCACTTGCTCATAAAGACCCTATTTTTTATCGCTTATTATGAAGAGGATTAAAAATTTTTTTTACATTCTTTGAGTATATATAGTACAGGGGTTGAAAAACAGTTTAGGATACAACTGATAGTTTAAGTAAAACTCTCTCTCTCACTTATTTGATATACTTGTGCCAAATTTTCTAATTTCTTTCAACAGTAATTTATCTTTGCCTCGTCCCAGTTTCCAATGATAAAATGTGACCTGAACATCTGATTTAAAAAGAAAATACATGTTACAACATATGAATGTACCAAAATTATATTTCAGACTGAGAGTGGGTTTGTATCAATGGGAATGTGGATTTATCTGATGAGAAAATTGATATATTTTGAGCACAGTGTTCTTACAGTTTGTCTCTTAAATGATGTCCCACATTACCTAGCATTCAATTGCATTTTGCCTCTTTGTTTTAAGGAAATTCACCCTGAAGAAAAGTTTGTTGAAAAAATACCATTATGTTGAAGGGTTGAGGAAAATCCATCAAAGATTAAGAAAGTTATTAGAATTTTAAATGTTTGATTTGTGATGTTATATATATGTACGAGCAGCTTATATACATGTAAGATGGATAAATTCAATTTTTTTAAAATCCATGATGACTATTTTTTTGTCTGTTGATGTAAACAAGGTATAACAACAAAATTTTTCAATATTTTGAGACTTTTGAGAGAATGACATTTTACTTATCTTTTTATTAGGGAAGCTGCTCTGATATGATGTCACAGATCAAGAAATTGAAAATATCTTTTTAAATCTTTGATAGATTTTCCGATTATTTCTCGGCTGTTTTTTGCACTAAACTTTTTGTGAGGGTTAATGTCCTCTTTAAGCCCACATACTAAACATACATGTAGGTCAGTGAATTTGACCCAGGAAGTAAAGGTCAACTTTGGAAAGCATGCAATAGATGTCCAAACAGGAAGAAGGCTCTTGTAGAATCATAATTGAGATGTCGATTGCAATCAATCAACTTTTTAAAATGTCTATGGTTGTGCAAAATCACCTTTCAAATCAAAACGCATCTTTTTCAGCTTTTGTGTTTGTATTTTTAAAGAGGATTATATTTATGACTGAAAAATAATTATTGCATTCAAATGTCTGTGAAAAAAGTGTTTTTTTACTTGCTTTAAAAATGTGTTGATTAAACACAGCCTATATCTGTACTATTTGCTCAGTTTTTGCACCGCTATGCAGAGCGAATTCAAATGACAAACACCAGCTGGGACGTCTTTGTCGGATATTGGTGAACCGGAACGGCAGTTCCTCCTTAGTTTCAGAGTTGATTAATAATTGCAAATATGTCATTTGTCTAGAGTCCAGGACGAAATTGCTGTTTTGATTCACCAATTTTCGACAAAGACTTTTGGTTGCTCATTGTCATAAAGGGCAGTTGACGATACATTTTCTATGTTCTTCAAAGTGTTCTGCGTCCGATGTGAAATCACCCTATAAATTATTTTTGTACATTTTTATTATACAAAAATCTACAAATTATTGACAAAATCTGTTCAGATCATTAACTTCATGCTTTCTTTTAATTCAATTCATGGGATTAAACATTGCCACCGGAGATATCGAAGCAGTCTTGGAGCTCTCATCCCTTCTAAATTACCCCACAATTGAAAGTAGGTCCCCATTATCTTATTCCACACACCTCGCCAATGCCCTGCTTAGGCCACCGCCAGAGCCGCGATTATCATAATTGCCCTGGTCCTGCTACCATGCACTTGGCATAAATTATGCAGTTTGGTTTGTGCCGGTAGAGATATGCAGTTGTCAGTGGTGAAAGGGGGATTTTGACATCCATCCAGCCATGTACACAAATGCTCCATGTCTTTACATGATTGTGTATGATTCTGTGTGTGTGTCCCTACCCTGCGACTGCCTGCCCTTCCCCCATCCTAGTGAAGGGGTGTGTTTGATGTATGTTCCCTGGATAAGAACACCTTCATGTTTTATACATTATCTATTCGTGACATGATTTATTGGTTGGAGGATTAAAGGGAAATATGAATATTGGATTTTGATCTATCAGAAAAATTTGTATAGAATTAGAAAAAACATGACTTGTGACAAGAACATAATACAGATACACTTTGAGGCCTAATAATTTATGTCCTGTGTAAATTATATTGGATAGATACTGTACATGTACTCTATAGGCTTATGTGCACTCCAAATACCATTTTGGCTGTTAGCATTAATGAGAGCTTGTTGACATATGGGCCAATATGTGTTAATAACTATGATCTTATTCATACAACTGCATTCATGTATGCATTGTAGAATTATCACAGGTACATACATGTACATGTATACTTTGTATAGTATTACATGTATATTTTGTATGTATTGTGTTACCTTTGGAGACTTGTAATTAATGCAGTTTATGGAGATTCTTACTTATAAATCAGTGAATTTTACTCATTGATTGGTACTGATTGGCATTTACATACATGTACATTGTACAGTATGGAAACATTTATTCCTAAATGCCTTACAAAAACATGTATGCCACTAGGTGTACCTACTGAGATCTAAATATATGTAAATAACTGTATGTGATTAAATTATATCAAATTACATAATGTAATATGTTATTCTATAGTAAGTAGGCCAAGGTGAACATGGACAATGTGAGCCTATATTGTTCAGGCATCAAGGTCACAGCGTAGGCCGACATTTGATGTACATGTACATGTAGGCCTATAATAGAAAATGAATGACCTGTTAGTTACTGCAGGTTCTTACTAACAAAACAATTCCCTGGTTTAAAGATAAATTCCAGTTTTGGTAATGATCTAAATATTACTTTTTACAGAATCTAATATAATGACCACCTAAGTGTCTGTTTGTATGAATAAAAAATATGTGCAAAAGGATTCTAGAAGAAATTGTGTAATTGCTGAGAAATAAGCAAAATAAGCGCGGATTCGGTCACTTCCGTCGGGTCTTTATTTTAGCAATAATAATACACTGTCCCACGTGTGCCTATCTGTGTTGGTGATCTTCAGCGTGAACATTTTTAGCGTAGATTTCAAGATTTCACAAAGTTCAGTTTATGTAACTGTACCAGATCTAGATCCTCGATGATATACTGACAATTAAGCCTTGTTTTACATACTTTCTCATGAAATCAGTGTTTACTGCAACTACTGGAATTTCTCTTTAATGTACAATGTACATGTATGCCTTCATCCTTGTACACATAACGTATACACGAGGTAGCGAAAAAGTCCTCTGCTCATATTCTCTAGAAAACATGTTAAATGATAGAACTTGCTTTCAAAACAATTAATTGTGAACAAAGATTTGGTTAGGTTGTGAGACTTCCCAGTGATAATGCATTTTTCTAATGTTTTCTTCGCATTCAGCTGATCTAAGGCACAAACATGTTAGCACATATAGGTGTTTATCAAGATGACTTTGTTTACATTTGACATTACACAGATTCTAAGAATAGAATCAGTGATTTTGTTCTCTAATTAATCAGGAATAATGTTGGAGAAGAATCAAACAATGCACATAATGAATAGCAGTGTCAGTGAATCACCTATATTTTTTGCTTTTCTGGTATTGGTGGAAAATGACTCAGGCTTACGCATCAGTTCGACCAAAGTGTGATTCAACGCCATGGTCATTATCATGTTCTTTCTCTCTTTTCTACATGTATGTCACTCTCTCTTTTCGGATACGTCTTTGGATTGATCCATTTTGTTACCTCATTAATTCTCTATTGTATCACATGATCTCCATCCTTCTCTCGATCTTTTCTTCTTTCTCTTTCTCTCTTGCTCTCTCCATCTTTATATCTCTGTTCATCTTCTCCTCTTCTCTCTTTCTTCGCCATGACACATCTTTCTCTCTCTACTTTTTTCTTGTCACATTTTCTATTCCATCAAAAATTTAATCTTCATCTCATCATCTTCCATCTAAATGTGTGTTATTTTCCTCATCACATTTTCATCCTATATTTTGCACTCTTTTTCTCTCTCTACCATACTCCAATTTCATAAAGGCCATGTACATACATGTACATCTTTGAACGTTTGTATCACTTTTTTTGTTCCCTCATCTCATGCGTTGTCTGATATATCTTTCTCTCTCTTTTCTTTTCGTATTTTTATGCCAATCTGTGATATCCCATCCCTCTCTCTACCTCTCTGCTTTATCGTTCTGTCTCGTCTTCACATTTAACTCATACCGCTCCTCCATCCCCATATCTTTATCAGTCTCCCTTCCTTCTCGCTCCTTTCTATTTCTCTTCCTTGACTCTCCTTTCTATTTCTTTTCCATTCTCTCTTTTCCTGTTTTCTTCTTTCTCTCCTTTCTATCTCTCACTTTTCTCTTCTTTTTCCTTTCTCTTTTTGATACATGTATCTCATTCCTTTGTTTTCCTGTCTGTCCCCCTCCTTTCTATCTCTATGCATTTCTGGTTATCTCTCTTCGTGTACTATCTCTCTTCCTTCGTTGTCTTTTCTTTCTCTCCCCATGTTTACCCAATAACATTTTCTATCATTTCTGTAATCTGAGTTGTTTGTTTATTTACTGTGATGTGTTTGGGTTACCACAGTCTAGCCCTCTGCATAGAGATTGGCTGAAAGATTGTTGGTGAGCAGCGATGAAAGGGCAATTAAAGTGAAAGTTCATGCATGTGTTCTGAAAAAAAAACCCAAAAACAAAGAGAAAAGTGATCTTTCTATCTGGTGATAAATAATTCATTTGTTCACCTTGAAAATATACTGTACCTGTAGTCCTGTATTTCATATCTCCCCACGTTCACATCAATAACACGTATCAATTAGATTTGTGATTCTATCCCTTCAAAATCTCGCGATCCCTCCTGTAGATTGGCCCAGTTTTTGTTATGGTACCGTAGTCAAATAATGCATAGCAAGTAGGATCTGCACGATACCCATCTATCAATAAATCCCGATTTATGCAAGTAGCGAGGACAGATTGTGTAGCCGTGGATGGCGTGGGCATTCTTCCTCAGCTTTGTCTATCGGCCCCTGAATTTATTAGGAATGGATCGCTACTAGGCTGTAGCACTGTACAGATAGAGATAGACAGCTAGAAATAAGAAATTCATACTTGAGAAATCGTAGTCATAAAGGCTGACAGGATTAGGAATGGGGTGAATTTCAAGCCCTGATTTTTTTTTCTCTTCCCTCAATTTGGAGGGCTGTTTCGCAGATAAGGTATCATTCTGTTTTCCCTTTTCTGTACATCTGGTGATGCCTTCCATTTTGTGGAAATTGATTGTGGTGTTATTTAAAGAATACATTTTAATAGGTACTCTAGTTTGTATTGCCTGTCAATTTTCTCTCGTCATTTTGTTCTACCAATCAAAGTTAAGTTTTATATTTGTTTAGACTGAAAATTGAAATAGATTGAAGTGTTCCACTTGATCAAATTTTCATGTAAAAAAAAAAAAGTTAATTGCAGTATTTTTGTAGGTTTTCCATATAAGTACAAGTCTTGTCAAACCTTACACAGCGTATTTATATTTACATGTTCGAATCCTACTTTTACTTGCCAGTTTCTTTTATTTGTTGCTTTTATGCTTCAAATGCATATTTCATTATGGAATCAAGTTACACTTAAAAATACAGCGTACTCTCCTACAACAATGCTATAGCCATTATAGGTTCTCCCAACTCACTGGTACGTGTATGTGCAGGCAAAGAGCTTTTGCTTTTATGAGAAACGCAAGTCCATATAATTTATAGCATTTGAGGAGAACATGTAAAAAAGTGTCCAACTGATTGTGAAGGGGATGGGTGTGTGTGCATCCATGGTTGTGTTGAGTGAAGAAGTCTCTTTGACTAGCTGCATGGCCAAGCTCTTATAGAAAGCGAGACGTTGAAGAGGAAGAGAAGAGCGTAAGGGGTATGGGGTGAGGATGAAGGAAGGAGCAAATGAAGGTAAGAGGAAGGGAGGATGGTAAAAAGGAGACAAGGATGTTTTTCTTCTTGATATACCTGTAGTATATTTGTCAATGTGTTCTGTCATTCAGTGTGAAATGAAGTAGCAGCATTTGAACATAATTTTTTTCTAAGATATTTAAAGAATGTACATGCACAGTATAAGGATATTATATCCTTGGGAACGTTCAGGGGAGCATTTCATGAAAGGACTTATCAGACATTTTATCCGACGAGTATCGTTTTAATCCGACAGTTACCCTGGTAACAGTGACTCTCAGCCAATCATTCTCAAGTAAAGTTGTCAGACCTGACTGTGACAACTTGTCGGACGAAAATGTAGATGAAATAACGCTCCCCTGATGTTGAGAGACGAGAGCAAAAGGAGCTTGCAATATTTCCCTATTTTTTGTAAAATAATTTACAATACTTAATCATACTTATGTATGTAACAAAGCACTCCTCTTTTCATTTTTTTTTGTCGAAATAGTGAGGCTACACTTTAATAAGAAGAGGTTTTTTGGTCACCTGAATTCAGAATTTTCATTGACTATTTATTTGTGCAAATAAGAGCTACAGCCATTGCTGAAGAGAGATTGTAACATGTACATGCATGCGTATCCCCCTTAGATCTATCTAGGTCTATCAATCCGTGTAACTCCAGGATTTGGGAAGTCCTGATTTCCTCACGAGGTGCTATCAGATTTACATGTATCCACCCAGTCTCAGAAATTACCTGGTATTTTCTGTTCAGGATTCTACTTAGAATCAAAGCAAGATACACAGCAAAAGAAGTACATTATTAATATCAGGTTCCATGGCATTTGCTCTAGCGACAATTGCTCCAATGGCAAGTGTGCACGTTAAGCCAAACATATAAACCTAACCTCCAAAACTAAATAAATCCTTATCCTTATCTTTACATTTTTCTGAATCAAAAACTCTGTTACAACCCTAATTCTAACCCTATGTCCTCTGAGATATACATTTGTAAAGACCAGAGCAAATAATGTTGTGTCACTATCATAGTGGTATTTACTGCATGTTTGGAAATTTATGTACATGTAAAGAGCATTGACAAAGTAGGTAGAGACCTTCATTTAGGTAAATGTATCAATGTCATACATGTATGTAACCGTTGAAATTACAATCCCGGTTCATGTACATGAACATGACTGGTAAAATTGCAGAAGGTACATGTATTAAAACGTGTGTGAAGGAAAATCATTTGAACAATAAGATATGAAATTGTGTTTAAATACAGGCACTGTGATACCGATAGAATCAGAATTCTCCAATAACATATCAATTTTTTGACATTCTAACAAGAATGTTACACTTGGGCTCTTTGTATACATGTCAGAGCTACAGTCTCACGCATCCAGGGTCCATCTCACGATCTCATGCATGGCACCCATTTTTCTCACGCATTGGGATCCGACAGAAAAAAAGAGAGAAAAAGTAGCATTATTCGCTAGATTATACGCACTGGCCGACCGCCTTCGCACGCCGCCGCTTCTACCCTGGCACTTGAGACGAATCGAGAGTGCAGTCAGCGCACAGCTAGTACGTGATACGATGAATCGCGTGTGTGCATCGCATGGTTTTGTAGTATGGATCGATATCATGATGAAGCCCATATCTCGCACACGCGCGTTGTGCGCGCGCCTTTTCGAAACATACAAGTGTAAGTACTGGCCGTGCGCGCGCAGAGACGCAGATTCAGGAAAATCTCACGCGTAACATTTTTTTGAACTTGGCATCTCTGACATGTGTAGGTTAAAAATTAAAAAACAGATGCCTGTACATGTACAATAAGAAATGTACATTATGATGTGCTGTTGGCTATACAATTAAAGGCTTGTAGAATTCACACTTCAGTTTTCTAATCGTAGAGTCGTAGGGATACATATTTGCAACGTAATTGGCTAGTCCCCCTGATTCTTTTACATAATCGCCCACCAGCTCCTCACATGATTTCCACCAGTGTAATTCAATTACCATTCCCAATGATTTTTTAGTAAACGTAGAAAACAGTTACCTAAACAGTGCAAACTGTTGATGACCTTGTTTGTTTCGAGGCATGCAAAGAGAGCAATTTCTTTTTTTCTTTTTTCTTTCAAAACTTCCGTAGGAGAAGAGAGAAAATACCCACCTTCCTATTCTCGGCAGCCCTGTGCTTCCTATGCCAATAGAAGCAATTAGACAGCAGTAAGGGCCCTGTGAAACAGACAAATCCGATGCAGACGCAACCGGCAATCGTTGGGCTACAGACTCTTATGAGATTTGGTTTGTGACCGGGATCGGGAAGTTCATGATTCGTGACATTCTGCAGGAGTGAAAGACGGTTATGTTGTATGTTTTCAGGTGTTAGACTTGGCAGGTGAGGTGATCGACTTCTTGGGAGCGTTTCATGGAGCATCTTGTCAGCGATTTTCATTGACAAATTATGCTCTCAGCCAATCAGATGCAAGTATTTCAGTAGCTTGTAACATTTTTCAGTGATTTTTCTCTGACAAGTTTCTTCATGAATTGCTACCCTGGAGTCTCTACGAAAATTGGTTTTACATTTTCACATCTTGTCTGGTTCTCTAAAGAGCATGTTCACATTCACCACAAAAATAATTAAACAAGTCTCGTATAAGAGATAAATATTGAATATGAAACTTTTGTAGAAAAAAAGGCATCTTGAACTGCGTTAGAATCATGATTTAAATGAAAATTGTCAGCTCTATTCTTGTCGAGAGCTCTGTTACATAAAAATTACAATCACTTGTAAAAAAATGCTTGTATTGTACTGTAGAAGCTGTTATTTTCGCGTACAGAATTTTTCGCGAATCGCGGGGGTCCCGACATTTTCGCGGGTTGTTAAATTCGCGATCGGAAGATGTAGAAAACATTTCCACAGCATTTAAAAGAAGTAAAACTAGTGCAAATCACGTGCAAATTTCTACTCCTTAAAGTATCCATGCTGATGTGTCTTTTGTACATAAATATGTCCCTGTAAAAACAGTTACAAACTGTGGAAAAAGGTGGCTTAAATTTCAATTTTTTTACCTTTAGATCTGAAAATTCATCATGCCACAGTTTGATCTGTAATTTATAGGGTTAAGCAATCTTTAGAATTGTGTTTTGTTCTATTCATTTTTCAAAAAGTTGGTAAAAGTGCAAAAATGTGGAATTTTGTGAACAGAATCTTCACTTGTAAAAGCTCTGGTCATGTGACTTATGAATATTAATGAGTATGCAAATAGCTGCCAATACGTGTGTATAGAGTCAATCAAATGACAATAATATCTAATTATTTCATGGAAAATACATTTTAATATTACAGTGAGTGTATAGATATTGATAAAATAATGTTAGAAAATACTTTAGGCTATGATTTTGTTTGAGAAATTAAAAAAAGTGAAATTCTAGCTAACTTTTTGAATCACTAACTGTATTTTCTCTAAGCCTTATTTTTTGTACATATAGAGGTGCATATCTCCATTTTCTCACTACACAGTATGTTTTCAATAGCAAAGCTTTGCTGTTGGGGACATTGGCACTGACTAAGAAGTGTGTCAATATTTTCGCGTGTTGTTAAATTCGCGGCCGATCGGCAATTCGCGAAATCCGCGAAAATAAAACCCCCGCGAAAATTACAGCTTATACAGTAATACATTTTTTTATTTGTATAGATTTGTTTTGTTGTAGGGCCTATATTGTGCTACATAGTCTTATTATTTTAGGTAAAACATTTGGATGACAGTCTTTGCATGCCGAATTATGAATTTTGCTTTTACATTCTTTTGAAGTACATGTATGGTATCATATGGTAAAATTAATTTCATGAATGCCAACAAAACATGAATGCAATCATACAAAAAAAATTGTGTCTGAACTTGTCTGAACACAGGGTTAATTGAACTTCATCTTATTTCACCTTGTGGGATTTTCTGCAAGATTGTTTCCCCTGTCTACTCTTTTTATTCAGTAAAGGTGACACTCTATTATAGACTTTTTACATTAAAAAATATTCTGTGCTCACACATTGTCTCTGTGTGATAAAATCTCTGCATAATTTATTTGATTTTAAATAATTTCACTTTTACTCAAAGGAGCGGGCCTGTTAAAAATATATAAAACTTTATATATTTTTTAATGTTTTTAAACAACTCCCCCCGAAACTAATGTGTAACCATAATGTACATGGAGGTCATAATGAGAAGATATGGGTTTCAAAGGAAGAGCTTGATCTGTAGTATTATGTAGTAGTAATCCTTGCAACTTTCATTATTCTGTTTTATGTAATATGAGAATAATCCACAATATCTCCATTATACATGTACATGTAGATAGTCCTGCACAATTTATAGAAATTAATTATCCAATCTTCTGTATATACTTGTCCTTTGTGGGATTTGCGATTCAAACAGTGTCTCTGATTGGAGGATGCCTATTGTAAACAGATTGTGTTGAGAAGCTATTAGTCTGCTTGCACAGACCCTGATTGAAACTTCACTCATCAAATGGGTCTGGAGACAAGTCTATCGCAATGCCAGGTGCACAAATCCCAATCAGGGCATTTAGGTTGTAAATTCAGACCACTTTCCTATAACACAACAGTTTGAGCTTTAAAGTAAGAAAGCTGTTGGGTCCCTCTCCCTTTTTTGTTTCTGCTTGCTTGGGTACCATTCTTAATCAGGAGACGCCGCAGGATCTAACTTGGACTGGAAGTCCACTTATCGCAGTGTCCTCAAATTACTCCTGCATTGCCGAGCTCAAAATTGCATGCAGAATTTGGCACTAGACAGGCTCTTGTTTCTCTTGAATTGAGCCAAGTTACTTTGCCCTGTTCGCATGGAGAAAGTTGAACGTTGGTTGCTCCTCTGCCATTCTACAGGTGTTTTGGTTCGTAAATTTCTAAAACTGTTTTCTTTTTGCTGAAAATTCAGATATATTTGAATTATTCATCAATTACCTATATATGTTTACTTGCAGGCCTACTTGTCTGCATTGGTTTCGTTATTGATGTGCTGTAGTTTTCTGGTTCTTGTTAAAGAAAATTTTGTTTCGTTGTTGAAAGTTAATTACAGTTGTGGATTTGACTTTGTTTTTACTATAAATCTCCTTTGTGTTGCATGCATTCGTGCAAGAAGCAATTCAATGCAACTGAACAGTGTATTTTTCAAGATAATCAGCTGAAATCGTTATACTTCAGAATTTTTTTTATTACAGTGAATTTTTTAAAATTACATTGTAATGAAAACAGTGGCTGAAAAAAGGATATTCAAATTCATTATTGCCACACTCTGTTTGTGAACAAGATAATGTTAACTTTGGCAAATATACATGTAAGGAATACATGCATACCGGTATCTTGTGTTTACATTGGCATCTGTCTTTTCTTCTGTTTCCAGTAGATGAGAGGAAATAATAGCCTTGTTTTGATGTTTATAGCGACAGACACTTGACTATCCAATCCAAAATTTCGAGCAGTTTGGGATTTTAACCTTTTGGAGCTAGATAAAGTTGCATGGTGAATTCTGATTTCACAATACATCTTGGAGGGATACATTCCTTGTATTTTGAACATACATGTAGGGTAGTCGTTGTGTTACAGGTGTCTTTTAAACAAGACTGTGAGAATAGTAAACAAAACTTAAAAAAAAAACACAGTGTATACTAATGCTGTTTCTGAATTCATAAATCAAACTGAAAATTCATGAATTTAAATCATCGAAAACAAATCCTGCCAAATCCAAATTTTGTTGAGTACTTGATTCAGATTGGTTCGGAAGATTTGGGATTTCCAGAAAACTGGAATTCACAAGTTTTTATAAGACTACATGTACATGATTGCCAAACAAACATCTCACTTTATACCGTAATCTTACTTTGGAAAGCTTACCGGTAATTAATTAGTATCTTCTGTGGTGAGCGATCAATGTCGCTACTCCCTAAAGTAACACAAGGGCGGAAATTGTACAGCGAGTTGAAGGGACAAGATGTCTCCAATTGGCACTCTGTCCAGCCCACAAAAATTTAGCACAAAAGTACTCCCACGAACTGCCTAGGACTGTGCTTTCAAGACATTCTTTCTGTGTTTGAAAATCGCATATAAACACAACCTTGTTGATGATACAAGTGGGCAGCTTTACGAACTGGTTTAGATTGACTTCTGTCTGGCGCAGTCTCCTGTTGGCCGTAATTAATTAGCAGTCAGACCTCAACAGTAAAGAACCTGAAATCCTGCATTGTTTTTTTTAATGAACCAGTAGTACTCAACAATAAACAACCAGAATCAAGCATTGTTTTCTTAGACAACACTTCTTTTTGACTGTATGTTGTTCAATCGTAGACTTTGAATTAACAGCTCATATACATGTACATGTAACTGCACCTTTACATTTGGGCCTGAATGGGAGCGTGAAGATTTTTTTTCATTTTTTTATGTTTTCTGTTTTTTTCCATAATAGTCATTTTATAGATATCTAAAGGGAGTAGTGGCAAGTAGGCTCCTACACTTACTGTACATGTGATATTCAATTTTTCTTAAGTCTTCTAAATTTTGGGTAATTCAAGGTCACTGAGTGACATTTAGATTTTCAACACTTGCATTTGTCTTGTCAGATACATGTATGCACAATAGAAACAAGAGCATTGTACAGAACTCTGCAGAGACACTATACACTACATCCTTATTTGCATTGTACACTACAGCATTATTTACACTATCCCTATACATGTAGATGTACTTTTTAAAATTTGTGATAATTCCATAAGTAGACTGCATGTACATGTAGGTACATAATACATCTGACCACGTATGTATGGGACCTACCTCAAATCATTGGTCTTGTGCCGTTTTTCCAATTCATATGAAAAGTTTTAAAGCTTTGAGATTGAATTCAGGGTGTTACATAAGCACTTGCCCGATTGCCTGGGGCAAGTAAAAGTTAGAGTCGGGCAAGTGTTTTGAAGTAAAGACCAAAACTACTTGCCTGAATTGGGCAAGCAAAATTCTCACAGTAGAATGACCAAAATTAGGGTCGATATATGATATTGACCCTAATTTTGGTCGTGGCAGGCAAGATAAAATCACTTTGGAAAAAGAAATGCAATGACAAGGTAGATCAGTTCGTGTCAAAAGAGAGAAAAAGGTCAATGGTTTATAAAACCGCAAAACTTTTGTTTGAAGAAGTTTAACTTTTGTTCAAGGATTTTTTCGGGGAAGTGAAATAGATTTTCGGGCAAGTGTATTCCAACTTTTTAAAAATTTACTTGCCCGACCGGGCAACTGCTTCTGTAAAGTTATGTAGCACCCTGTTGAATTGAGCAATTAATGTAGTGAAGTTAAAAAGGAGAAAATGGGGGATGGGGGAAGAAAGGAAGCTGGATTATCTACAAAATGTATGTTAACTTGTAGAGTATACATACATGTACATGTACATACATACATGTACATGTATGTACATGTACATATATGAAGAACATGAACATTATATCATATATTAAGACTTTCTCCTATACAGTATTTTTGTTTCTGCCTAACATTTGTAGCATAGGGCCTACATGTACGTCTACATCCTAAAATTCATGACCATACTTGAATGTTTCCATGGCTTAATAGTGTAGAAAATGAATTTGTAAAACTTCCATGCAGTGGGACGATGCATGCTGAATTGATCTCTCCCCAGGCATGCAAAAATCCATATTTGCATTCCCCCGTGCATGGCCACCATAACAAATTTTTTGACTGTGTGCCAGCCGATGTTCTCCTTGTTTTGTGATATATGAAAATAATTTATGGCAATCTTTGCAAGGCCAATTACAGCTAGTACATGCACTGCATAAAGTACAGTGAGATGGAGAATTTGAACGGTCTATAGATAAATTTACATGTACATGTATGCCTATAAATATGCACTACTGTATAAACTCACTGAACTGTTTGTTAATTGACCTATTCAGCTGGTACCGATAGTCAATCTTTTTAGACCGTACATATATACATGTACATGTTCTAATGATTAGGCCTACACCCATAATGAGTATTACTGTACATGTACATAAATGAAATTACAAGTAAATAGTTTGAACATTTATGCAAGGCAAACAAATTAAAGAAATAAGAGGAAAAATAACTTCATATGGATCATGTTTCACAAAGATATGATCATGCAGTTACACCTATGTAAATTGCAACCACAAGAAAAAATATCTTTAAGAAAAAAGGGCATGCAAAATCTTGATTGGTCAATTTTCCCTTATATGATTGATTTCAAACTTTTGCCATGGGCCCAGAAATGTGTAGTTGTTCATGTCTGCCTATCCCGCTAATGCCTTGCCTGAATTGCTACTTGGCAAATTACAAACAAGGTAGACATTTTTGAGGATATTGGCATCTTTGATCCGTTTGAATACAAAATACTGCTTGTCAAGAATCTGGACCGGTTCAGGACTTGATCCGTGAGCCTTGTGTGCCATACATGTACATTAGGCCATAACAAGACCATAAAACTTATTATTGCTCCCTTTTTATAATATTTGATATTTTGTATTACTGTATATGAACCAGTTGCGTTATTGCATCATTCTACTAGAATAAACATTGTAATATCGATCGCATCATCCTTATATAAACCATTCATGATATTTAATTTCATGTAATTATCGTTAAGTTGTGGAAGCGTCATTTCCGCCACACCTCAAGTATTTCCTAGTTCCTCTAATCACTGGGTGTGTGAAATAAAACAATATCTTTGTGTTTTTCTTGATATATGAAGATGGAAGAAAGCCTCGATTTGATCAGAAACTATCAATATTTCCTGGGTGTTTTAAGATGATGTGGGCTTTTTTCATTTGTCTGGGAATATTGTTTGTATTCGCAGATTGACGTAAAACATACCTGTATGAAAACAAACTTTCTAATTACAGGTGAAGAAAAAGGCCTAATTGTCATTTTGAATGATAGCTAGATCCATTTCCTTGGTGTGTTATGATGACGTGGGCCATTTTAATTTGTTCAGATTTATTATTTTTAATCATAGACCGAGGTTACTTACCATATATACATGTTGATGACTGCATGTACTGCATTTCAGGTAAAGATATGATGGTGATGACGTGGACCCTTTTGATTCGTCTCTGTTTAATATTGTTTTTAATCACAGATTAAGACAATATAATTAAGACATTTATCCGACATTTACAGATCTGTAGAAATAACTGCAAAATTTATGAAATGAATATCAATACTGTATTAAACATTGAGCTAGCAACATGTACATTGTACATGTAGGTGATCTCTTTCGGAAGCTACATGTACATATACATGAAGGAATATTGTCTGAGCTGATATTTTGATGTTTATTGCAGATATATTCAGACTTTTGGGGGCAATATGGGCCTTTGCCATACATGTATATCTCCGTTGTAAGCACATTACATGTAAGTTACAATTCTGCTTCGAGAAAGGAAACCGATGTGAGTATTTTTTTTTTGTGATTTTAGTTGTTTCTGTTTTTCATTCACTTTCTGCTTCTACATGTACAGTACTACATTTCGACAAATATCTCAGAATATGAAAAATACATTCCATAAAAATAGTATATTTAAGAAAATGGTCAATAAAGTAGAGGAATTAAGTTTCACAGCATGCATAAGTAATAAAATTATGCAAAATATTTGCTCATTCTAAAGTATAAACAATATTTTACCCATTTTGGTATTGGGAGCACATTGTTTTTCTTCAAAATAATTTGCTTATAATAATTGCAGCTTCCCATTATTACTATGATGCAATGACAAGTTTCTCTTGGTAAACTATGTTTGATAAAGTTATACTGTACAGTATTTTCTCGTATTCCATGATTTGGGACCACACCATAAAACTCAAAGCTATTTTCAAATTCCCTCTCATTCTCGGAATGCATGTAAAATTGTTGTTTTCTCTAGAGCACGGTTTATACATGTATTTCTTTATTATTTTCCTGTAACATTATTAGGCAAACAACAGAAATTTTCATTCATATGGTTTGAAATGTACATGACATTTAGCTAGCTTAAATTGTACATGTATACATGTCATTAACAAGCAAAGGTCTAAACAGGGATGTGAATGGCCCTCGTCTATTAAAATGAACATGGAAGACATTGTACCATGAAGCTATTATAGATCTGTGCAAAAGAGCAGCTCATGTGACCTTTTTAAAGAGGTTTGGTCGATTTGTAACCTTTGATTTTGTGTTGGCCCTGTTGTTTTCATTATTTGTTCATTTGCCTCTGTAGTTTGCAAAATGAACATTAGGCATGTGCATGTAGGCCTTCCTGTTATCAATTTTCCCAACTACATGTACAGTACATGTATTATCACGAGAATAATTATTTTGGATTGATTTAATGATATATTCGTTTTAAAATAGTATGAAAATTAGGCATACATGTATGTTTTAATGTATTATTTTATGACTTTCACCTTCAATAATTCTAAGAATATCAGATAAAAATACTGTTGCATAATATTAATAGGAATGTAAAAATCTGCACCTGTAGCTCATGATATACTCAGAATTCTGCACATGTAACATGCTCATATTGTTGAATGGGAGGGATAACAAATCGTCCACATTCACCCATTTTTTTTATTTTTGCAGAAATTGAAAGTAAAAGTACTTTTCTATGCATATTTCAATTTTTAGGCAGCAATTTATTTCAGTTTCTGAGATATGTGGGGATTTTCATGGTGATGCCATAACAAATTCTTGATAAAAATGAACAAATCCCATAGGAAACGTGTACTGTGGCAAAGCAAACAGCAGCTGCGCGCACTTAATATGCAAATGCGCGGTCAGCCAAACCATTGTATCAGCACTGCATTGACTTTGTATATGAAAAGGTGATACGTTTTGACTGATCGGGCGCATTGAAATCGCGGTCAGGAATATTTTATCCCCTTCGGCATTTTTGTACAGGGAAAATCTAAAACACGCAAACCGAAATTACAAGCATGTACGTGTAGCTCTTTTGCGATATTTTCACTGATTCTTGGGGCCTTTTCACACATGAATCTTGCATCATCATGATGATGATTGCAATGATGATTGCAATTCATCTTTAGAATCATCAGAGCTTTCACACGCTCACTCGAAAACTGATTCAAATTTGATTTCCCAAGCGAAGGCGGTATGTGTCCTTGGTGACTGATCAATCAAAGCATTGCATCGATACAATGAGTGCATTACAATTGTATTATCTACTGTTCAGTGCTTAAAAGGACACGTAAGCTCCGCCCCCCAAAAGATGTTTTGGAGGTAAAGCCTTTCACTCGTAAAATTTGTACCGTAATTTGAGTGAAACTTAACTGGAATTCACCTCCGGAGTAGAATTTGAATTTGTGATTGTGATTAATAGCGTTCGTGATTCTAGTTTGGTTTCACACGTGCTAAAAATTCGTCATTAGCCTTCTTTTTCACTAGAATCATTCAAATTACGATTTTGGTACCGTGTGAAAGGGCGGTTGGTTTCGCACTGTCATACATGTAGGTGTGATACGACGGTTCGGATGACCACTGACGAAATCATTAGTTATCAATAACTTTATGATTAGTCATCAATATGCAACTAAATTGCAAGTTCATACACCTGTAGAAAAGATAAAAGATGGGTATTGTCAAAGTCAATTTTTTGTGTGCAACATGTACACTAAAAAGATATTTGAAATATAAAATCTCCAAGTTCATTTTACATACATGTAAATGTACATCTGGAATGGGAGGGCAAACATACATTATGAGTTATTAATAACTTTATGATTAGTCATCAATATGCAAACAAATGCAACTTCATACACCTGTAGAAGAGTCTGGTTATTGTCAATATATTCATGGATGGGTGCAAGGTTTAGTAGGATACCCTATGACTCATCGTTAGGGAGACATACGGCCACTGACATGGTTGTCATCTTGAGGGGGTGTAGTGGTATAGTGGTTCATTGACTTGAGTCTAAAGCTATGGGTTGAGGGTTCCAGTTGCTGATGAAGTTTTAGGATTATACCAAGCTAGAATATTATTGGAATTATTCTTAAAAGGTTTCATGAATATAAAGAATGCTATTATTTTTATTACATACTGTATCAAAATATTTGTTATAATTATTATGATGACTAAGAATATTTTTTGGTATGATTTTATTATACTTACTGCATATCTTTGCCAATCAGTCTAGTTATTATTAATTTGTCGTGTCATTGCAGGAACGCCTTCAGCGCATACTTTTGCGCATTGCATGCATGCAGAAGCGCCCTTAGTGGCACGCATAAGGGAATTGTGTAAGGGCGTTTCTGCACCTACAGGATGACTTGTTCAATTTATGTCCCTTTGATGGCTTTAAGATTTCTGAAGGTGATTTGCATATTTGTCTTTTTTAAATTGAAATATAAATCACTTTAACTTATTTATGTACTACATGTAGGCTTACAGGTCTGTGTAGAGAAGATTATAATTAATGTAGGCAGTGTTGCACCAGCCCAAGTTTGCTCAATCTCGAGATTTTAGCCCGATCGGCCCTCTTCGCGATTAATCTCGAGATTCTAGAAATCCTGTCTCCACCATCGCAAGAAGAGCAGTTCCTGCTCGAGCGAGGCATCGATGCATTATGGTCTGACGCCGTGAATAAATAATCCCGAGTGCGTCTGCACCTGCGAATTAGCGAGATAATTCGTAAAATAGCGCGCTATTTTGCAAATAATCCCAAGTTGACTTGGGATTGTAATCTCAAGATTAATCCTGCGAACTAGCGTGATAATTGCGTCTCCATTACAAATAATCTCGAGATTGTTCAGATCGGGATAATTTGCCTGATCAGAAATAGCGCGCTAATTTGAAAACTCGGGCTGGTGCAGACGGCCCTATGGACTATTCCCTACAGAAGCTAATGTACATTATTTAGTATGTAGGCCCTATAGAATAATTAGTATTAAATATATCAAAGGTTCAATTAACAATTCCGAATTCAAAGAAAATTTTTTCAAAATGAATTTTGAACATAGAGAGTCCATGAAATGATTTCAAGGTTACCTCTGTTATTTTCATTGAAATGGAATGATAGAAACTACCAATTTGGGGGAATATGATAAATTATCTGCAATATGCTTGAGCTCTGCATGTTATTTTTTAGTATACAGGTGTAATATAAATGTATTTTAAAATATTCATAGTCTTACAGGCTACAATACAATATAAAGATTACAAATATGCAGACAGATAGTGACACCTGTTATTCAGACACGCCCAATATTGCTAGAATATATTTGGCATTTTGTCAAAATATGTGCCCTTGTGAATATATGGCATACATTAATTAATTGATCAGTTCAAAAGCTGCATACTTCCTTCCTATGTCATTCATTGACCCAGTTGAGGTCAACAAACCTCTGGACCCTATATCACAAAGCATAGCCATTGATCACAAGGCTGATTTATCATATATAAATATCAATTGCATTGATATTTATATATGATCAATCGTAAAAATCAGTCCAGTGATCAGTTGTTAGGCTTTGTGTTACCTGCCCTGGGGCCCGTTGCAGAAAGAGTTGCAATCAAACGCATCTCTAAAAAATCATGCGCAACTTCATTTTCAACCAATCAACAGCGCGCATTTTGGACTTGCGATTGATTTTTTGATTTGCGTTTAAACGCAACTCTTTCTGCAACGGGCCCCTGATCTGCATATTGAGGTTGAGATGGTTTTTCTGAGAGGAAGGGCTGACTGGTGTGGTGGCAATACGTGTTGATGCGTATATACAATGTAGCCATACAATGTACGAGAAACAATGATTGAGCATACATGTACAAGTGGTTATCGGTGCAGCACATTCCCTGGGGACGGTGGGGCGTTCAATAAGAAATGAGAGCTTCACGGCACCATCAATGCGGCTCTTCAAAATGCTAGTTCATTTGAGGATCCAATTATGATGTAGCGACTGGGTATGATTTTTTTGCACCTTTGCCCGTCTTTAGTCTTGGCTTGGAGACTTTTTGAGTATAATGAGCCAAGGGATAGAAAAAATATATTTAGAGTCACAGTCCATAGAAAAAAACATAGTGCTTAATAGTGTTATGCATACATGTACATGTATGTACATGTACATGCACTGTACACTTGATAATCTGTACATGCAAAATAATGCCATTTGCAGAATCTACTTTCATTTTCCTCTGTGTATTTTGTGTACTCCTTATCACGGTCTCTATCATAATTACTGTGTAAGCATGAAACCAAATACCGGTAGGCTTTATTTGGGAAAACATTCTTTCATATCCATTTCCTATTTATTATCTATGGACTTTACACTTAATAGTGCTTCTCAATCACCACTCAACAAAATTCTAATCTCATTAATCATTGGTGTCATGGAATAACAAAAGCAAAGGTCTGTGTGGGTAGACTACTGTACTACTACTGCTGTTTAAAATTCTACTCCTGTATGACTCATCTGAATAAGTAGTGAATACACATCAACATGGTAGACCAGGGAATACCCTTTCTAACCAGCGATGACTCATACCTGATGGAATGCAATTTCATTCATTTTTTTTCTCCAGCCATAGTAGTTGGTGTGAGGGAATCCCTTGGCTAGTCTCTGTAAAAGGTGTTTGACAAATTTTTTCATCGCATGCTGTGTGTTGTGGATGTTTTTTAAACAGATTTTTATTTCTAGTTGATACCTTGAGTTTGTTTTGAATTTTGGGTATTTTTTGTTCTATTATTTGATCTATTTTTATTGATTCTTGAAATGATATGAAAAATTTTGATATTTAAAAAATATTTAGACATGATTTTAAATTAGATATACAAAAAAGACATAATGGATTTTTAACACAAAATAAAATGAAAGTATATTTGTTGTTAGACAAGAGCTCAAAGTTTTTTTTTTCTCATTTAACTGAAACCTATCATTGATCTTCACAAATAAAGGCCTACATGTATGTAGGCTACAATCTTCTGTACAGGCACAGATAGAGCAATAAAAGAATTTTTTGATCTTCAACATAAGGAGATATTGGCTAAGATTTTGTCTAAACCTGAACCCATGAAGTTATATCTGTCTCTGATGACAAATTGGGTCATTATTAAACTAACAGTAACAAACAAAATCTAAAACAGATGCTGCCTTCAAACCATACATGTACATGTTTCTCCAATGTCAATATATTAGCCAAAATTCTCTAAGTACAATCTATATGTTTTTTTTTGAAAAGCATGAATGGTTTTTACCCAAACACTTTAATAATCAGAGGATTTAATTATTTACACTTTGATATAAGCATTAAGCAGCACTTGTAGGCGTACATTTTCATTTTTGGTAATTTATTAAAAAAAAAAAAAATAATGATTAGCTTCTCTGAGAGGGGATGTGTTTGGCTACAAACATTGCCTAGTCTTGAGGCACAGACCCTAAGTGGTATTTTTATCAACAAGTGTGTCTTTGTTTCATCAACAAACAAGTGTCTCGAAAAATACAAGTTCCAATTTGCTCTGTTAATTCAAGTTATTGAGAAGTCCTTCTGCAATACAGCCACACACAATTCTCATTCATCTCATGTAGTCTGAACATTCAGACCATTGTAGGGTTTCCAACATTTTACACCAGTGTTTTGCGACTACATACAGATCAATCATTGCCTATGTTTAACAAGTGGGTGGGACGGCAGTTCATACAAACGGTGTGTATTCATTAATCTCTCATTAATGATCCGTCCACCAACTATGTTGAGAAAGACACGGGCATTTGTACTTGTAGGTATTAAAGGGGAACTGGAGACAGTGGGGTGTGAAGCCAAGGCTGAAAATATCAAATTTTTGACATATTGAAAATTGTCATTCAAGATGAGGAGTGGAGCTCTTTTAATTATAGATGAGTATCAAAGTTTTATTACATGTAGTTTTCATCACTTGGCTACATTTGTACACACAACCTTCATTTCACAGTCTAATACAATATATGATTGTGCGTTGTTTTTGCTTCTTTCTAATAAAGATGCCCAAGGAGTGTATGAATTAACAGTTCAGCAAGACTGAAAATATCATATTTTTGACAAGCTGAAATTATCATTATATCAACCGAGCTCGTCCTAGGCCCCCCCCCCTGCAGCTCAAAAATAATGGTGTCACAGTCTATTGTGCCATAACTGAACAATGTAAAAAATATATATATTGAAGTGTTTGCTGCATTATGTCTGTAGAATTCTTTTTAGAGTGGTTCTCCGTTCTGTATAATTTGATATCCCTAATTCCATGAACATGGACTGATAGATTAATATATTAATGCAAATTATGCATTGTAAAGCTATACCCACCCATCAAGCTGTCATGAATTATCTGTCTTGAAGCGTCGCTGATTGGAATCCTTCAGAAATGAAAATCTAGAGGGAGATTTCCCTCCTGATGAGAGACCAGGGGAGTGTTTCATCAACATTTTCATCTGACAAGTTGTCAGATCTGACAACTTTCCTTGATTTTGATTGGCAGAGAGGCATTGTTCCTATGGTAACTGTCGGATAAAATGGGACTTGTCGGATAAAACTTCTGACAAGTCCTTTCATGAAACACTCCCCTGGAAAAAATTAATGCAGCTGGTGATGCTAGAATTAATGATTTTAATCATTTTGCAAAACAAACCTTGATATATATTTTTCATTTAAGAGAAAGAGAGGGAGAGAAACACTCAATAATATGACAATTAAATCACTTCATCCTTTTACTTTTTGAAGAACTATTGACAGACAATGAAAAACTTTACATGTAGTTTGTTTGAAATCCTCTTGACATTTCAACAAAAGCTACATGTAATTGGGTATGTTATTGTAACAATAATAGTAGAGGGCATATATTGTTCATGTCAGCCTTTAAGTGTGAAAAAGAAAGGTTGACATATAAATTATAATATTCTTTATACTGTAACACATTTTAGTTGAACTGTGTAATCCTTTTCTTCTTAAATCTTCTTAAACATGTGTGCAGTACATGTACACTGCATTTAGATATCCATTTATAAAACACCATGTATTTTAATTACTCAATTATACTTGTGTAATAATGAATTATAAACATTTGTACTTCACATACATGTACACTGTACATGTACTTTACATGCAAGCTCTCCTAACTGCAATAAAATGCAGTACAATGCAAACAAAATATATGTTTGCATTCTGCTGGCAATTGATTGCATTATTATGGAGTTTCATATCAACTAGCCTTGATAGCTAATTAATCTTAAATTAGAGTCAATACACTTTGTAAATCCAATTAAAACTGCCACAAGTTGAAGCTAAGACCGCCTTTTGTGAAGGCTTATGTACCGTACATACACGATAGTCTGGTGATGATGCCATAGACAACTTGACAAGTGGATTTCATGAGCATATTTGACTGGTTTTTCCCTCTTTGTGTGGCCTCCCGACATAGAGCATATGTAGAGAATACGAAGAGCTTACTACTTGGTGCTGCATTACGATTTTAATTATCATTCAATTTGATGTGGAGTTGGCGTAGCCATTGGCTTATCACGTACCATTCAGCTGCAGTAGTGTGCGTTTCCTAGAGGGGAAAGGAAGGATGGAGTAAATGAGATTGAGAGATGGTGGGGTGAGGAGATATTCTAAGAAGGGGGGGGGGGTGTATGGAATAGGGTGGGAAGGAAGGAGGGTAGGGTAGGTTGGAGGGGTGGGGTGGGGGTTGGGGGAGTGGGACTACATGTACATGCAGGCCTAGTAGATGGAAGGACAAAGTAATATGAGATTGAGAGCAGGAAAGATGATGGTGTGGGCCAGTGTTGATGATATTCTGGGGATGTACATATAGGGAGTAGGGGATGGGCAGGGAGTTGGAGGGCTAGGGGCATGAACACTACCTGAAAATACAGATTATTAAACGAGATCGAGATCCGGAGAGATTATATGGAGATATTCTAGGGGGATGGGGGGGGGGGGGGGGGGGAGGGGCGAGAGGCATAGGCATGAAAGTACATGTAGGACATGGATTCTATAGATTCATATACAGATCCAAAATTTATTGATTTAAATCTAGACAAACTGGATTGTTCTCAATTTTTAGATGCAAGATCATTTGAAAACTATTTTAGATTAATCGGGATTAAGAAAAGTTGTGTAGATATTACATGTATTTAAGGGGTTAGGCAAGGAAGGTGGGTCCTGCATAGATTGGTTGAGTGATCAAGGTAACATAAGGGGAGAGGAAGACTGATTTTGCTTAAGATTCAGATAGAGTGATAGAGTTAATGAGCTCTTCCATGTTTTTGAGGTGTGTAGAAGGTCGTAGGCAATGTGAGGGGGGGGGGGGGGTGCTGTTACTTTGTTCTTTCCTGATTCTGGGGGCATTTGGAATTAACGGAGAAAGGCCAATTGAATTTATGCCATTTGAATGACAGATGAGATGGGAATGTTGAGAAGATGTGGTATTAAGTGTCATCACTCTTCTCAGACTTATAAATTTACTAATGGTTTATAGTTAACACTATGGTATATATATATATACTCATGTTGAAGATATTATTTGTGATGAATAGGCCTATGTACATTGTACAGTGCATCCCTGAAAAAAGGAAACTGAGATTCTTATGTATTTTTCCTCCAAAGGCAAATGAATTATGATATTTCATTTACATAATCATTCATATAATTCAATTATTCCTCTTTGCTTTAATAATAATAATAATAATAATAATGGATATTTAGAGGCGCTAAAAACAAAAAGTACCATAGCGCGTACAATGTATGAATAATTTAACATGAATAATAATTTAATAACTACAATATTCAAGATAAAAAGGGAAATTAATTATTTAGGGAAAAGGTATGTCTTAAGGGAAGATTTGAAGCCAAGAACACTGGAAGTATTTCTTATTGAAAGAGGGATAGCATTCCAAGTCTTGGCAGCTGCTACAGCAAAACGTTTTTCGGCAGAGGAGAGTTTTGATGCCTAATATGAGACAGACATTCCACGCATTAATTAGCAAGACCAGTTTGAAATTTTGAGGTCAAAACCAGGTTGCGCAGAAAAATTGGACATGATTGGTTCGTGATAACGACCACCGTGCTTATTTGACGATTAGCTCAATAGCATTTCTTTTTTATTCTTTTTAAAGTTTCTCTCACCGATCCCTGAAATGAGAGTGGATTCAGATTCACACGTGAGTTTCTGCGCAAATCATTTCTGATATGCCTCAATATTTACAGTTTGTAATCTGCCATGCATGAACGATTTGCTTAGCTGATTAGAGATGAGATTCCACCCTTGCCATGAGTATCAAATTCATAGTAAAAACATATTTAATTATTGTGCAATCTATCTCTGAAAACGGATTTCCTTTTTTGTGGGACGCACTGTATATTGAAAAGTTGTTCAGCTCTAAACAAAAATTAATCATCATTTTCAAATTATAACTCAAAATAGGATGTATTTGCATACTTATATTATAATAGTGAACATGGATTGAGCCCTACATACGTATTGGAAATGACCTCGGTGCATATTGAGCATTGAAATACTCAATGACGTAAGAGCCGCAAATAGAGGAAAAGTCGTCACACGTAGGGGGGGGGGGGGAGATGGGGAGAATGCAGCACGGACATACTGGTCGCCTGTGTGTGTACTAGCCAACATGTGTGCATGCCTGCTTTACGCAATCAGTGAGAACACTTGTCACAGAGACAGTCAGGTTCATAGAAAGTCCACATTAAAATGCAAGGGACTATTGAATCCAGCATCCAAAGAATAGAGGACTAGAATAATGCAATTGAGGGATAGAGTACATAATGGAATAGAAAGGAGATGGGGATGCGTTCCGTAGCATCCTCCTCCTCCCGCTCGCAGAGTGCGGAGGCCTCATTTAGCCAACGACCATGGAGCAAATTATTTAAATGTGGCAGATCGTTGTGTGCATGCATGCCTTTGCATCCCTAAAGCTCAGTCTATATTTGTTCTGTTAGCTCAGGCTCTGCAAACAGTGTGTAGTAGTACATGTATAGTGGCGTTACCCCACGAGCCACGCCGTGGATGCTGATGCTGCTGCTAGTAGAGGCTGGCTGGCGACGACGATGCGCTGCTGCTTCGTTGGCATTGTGAGGGGATGTTTAATTATTAAGTAGTGTAGCCTGGGGGAAGGTTAACACCAGGAGATGGGAGAGTTTGCTGATGAGCTTCTGACCTGCTTAGCCAGGATATGCATGCATGGCACCTGTACGCTACCAGTTGTGGTAAAAACCTCAAAATGAGTTCGAACAGAATCCAATAAAATTACCACCCAAGTGTTTGTAGGCCTATATATAAAAATATGTGCCAATTGCTCTGGAAGAAAATGTGTAATTGCTTAGAAATAAACAAAATAAGCACGGAATTCCATCAATTATCAGGTATTTTTCGAAGGAATATTAATACACTGTCCCACATATGCTTTTTTGTGTTAGTTATCATCAGAATTATCGGTTTTGAGCTAAGATTTCATGAATTCACAAAGATAAGTTTATATTAATGTACCAGATGTAGATCAATGGTAATATTGTGACCATTACCTTTATTTAAGAGACTCTGTCATGAAATACAGGTGTAATAATTTGCTTCAACAACTGTCTTTTACCTTTAAATCCGGCATGAACCATGTTGTTTGTTGGCTTGACTAATCTACAGTGTATATTTCATCTGTTAAAGTGAATCCACTGGAGTTTTTAACAGGATTGAAACTTCATTCATAAATCAAACCCACTATCAAGATTATAACGTCAGTTAAAAATTGAATATGTTATTAGATAATAGTGGGGTTAAATCGAGGATAAATATTCATTTATTAAAATTAAAATCAAACCTGCATGTACATGTATGCACATCAGAATTATTTCAATAAGATATAGGGTGCGTTTATCCGCCACTTTTTAACCCTAGAATCATGATCTGAATCATGATTCAAATCATGATTCTGCATAATCACGATTGCGTTTAGTCGAAATTGAATATAATCATGATTAGAATCACAAACATGAAACACGAAAAAAGGGGCGTTTGGAAAGACGTTTCTGCAGAATCACGTATGAAAATGTTCGAATAAACGATATCGTGATTACAATCATGATTCTATGACCTCACTGTTGTGTCGGGCTACTTTCGGTTTGACTCTTGCCAAGCTCAAGGCGCTCTAAATGCTCATTGTATGTACATGATTATGTGCTACGCGTGCATTTCTTGTCATGTTCAAGGCTTTTGTTGTGATTCCCATACACATTTTATTGTATATACATGTATCTGCTTTGCATTTTATGAATTATTAATAAATTGAATTGAATTGAATTGAAGTTCTGTGTTGGTCATCGCATCGTCCACTACTTTTAATTTTTTGGTCATGTCTTCAACTTCAAGTTCTAGTAGATGAATTAACTGGACAGACAATGATCTCAGTTGTTGTTGAGTATACAGTATCAAATTGGATCTACGCTAGATTCACTTCCGAACACCATTTTGGATAAACTGACAAGATGAATAGAAGCATATGGACCCTATATGATAGAAGTAAACAAAATGAGGTATAGACTGAATTCTGGAAGCAAAAGATTTTTCGAGAGCCGAAACACGTGCGAAAAACTTCCTCTGTCAAACTGCGCACTACATGTAGTAATGCGCACTGGATTGGCCCGAATCTGAGGAGAAACAGCATTGGAATGAAGGTCGTCTAAACGCTGATTCTGTGATATTGTGATTCATGTTTGTGTTTTGAATCATGATTCAAATCATGATTCTGGCTTGAGGTCGCATAAACGCAGCCATAGACTAGTTCAACAAGATGATACATACATGTAGACTACACTTGGGTGCTTGAAATTTGAAAATGGATTACAGTGTTCTGTTTGGAAATTTACAATTACACTAGTACCAAAATTTTTGCTATTTCATTTTGCTTATTTCGATATGAAATAGAAGAAACATTTGATTTCCTAGGGAAACATGAATGTACATTATTACAATAGAGGTACATGTATAAGAGGTCATAAAGACAAATAATATCAATGAAAATTAAATGTATCAAAGGAAACAATGGCATGCAAATGAGCAATTCAAGCATTATTTCATACTAGAATTTATTTTAATTTTATTATGATTATCAATTTATCATTATTATCTTAAGTTTGTTTTACTTTTTTTTTTTTTTTTTGGGGGGGGGGGGGGTTATAGGAGATTTTAACCTACATGTCCATTGTACAATACACCTACACAACATCAAGAAAAAATTATCATTATTTTTCAGTTTCAAAAAGTACTTTGCTTGTTCACATTCCGTGGCTATGATTATTGTTGTCGTACATGTAGGTGTTGATGGGCCTCAGCTGATCAATAATTGTCCATGTGACTTGAAGTGAATATTTAGCAGCAATTATTATTATGATTATTATTTACATACCACATGCTTATCAAATAATTCTACTATTTCAAGAATGTGAAGTGTGCCTATGTCAACATATGTTGCCTTGTTTACACAATGTGGGCCTGAAAGTGCATTCAGATTATACATGTAATAGCCAAAACAGAGAACTTATCAACAAAGGACTTTGGGTGTGTTTATACCTGGTTTTCAGAGGTTAGATTTAGCGTTTTGAAACGTACACAATGTACAGTACATGTACATTGGTAAATTTAAAATTGAAGATTATTCCTGCTGATACTCATCTATTTTGCCTATGACATTGCCAGTCTAAGAAGTTGAGAGATTTCACATTGCGCAATATTTACATTATGTTTGGCAGAGGCGTTGATTGGGGCAATGTGTACATGTACATGTAAACATGTTTATACATAGCTCTGATTGAACCATGTTTCATTCTAAGCATGTTTTAAAAATAGAAATTGTTCATTAATGCTTGGCATTTGTGACCAGCATTTATACCAAAATTACTAAAAGGAACCAACCGTATGTTTTGAAGTGAACATTTTTTTTGACACCCCCAAAAGTTAAGCATGAATGCACCTCAGAAGGCTTATTGTAAAAGTATAAAAGTACAGGAAGTATTTTGAACCTGGATCTGGTTTATGTTGTGTTGACTTTTCCAAACTTTTCCTTTATATTTATGTGATTTACTGAATTACATCTCTCTCTCTCAAGCTTTTACTATATAGTTTGTAACAACAATAATTTTTTTTAAAATGTTATCTTTCAGGTAACCTTTATTTAAGAGAGGACGTGCCTATATCTTGTTGATCTGCAGTAGACCTACGCAAAGTAGCAGCCATTTTGTGCTGCTCTTCCAAACCTAAACTCATTCTTTGTGTGTAAGTATTACCATTATAAACTCATCAATGTAATAATATTAGTAAAATTGATGATAACAAGATCGTCTTTTTTACACAAACATTTTATATTGGTTGTAGTCACTAAACTCACATGCATGCCCAGTCATAGCCTTTAAACAAGACCCTGTGTCTGTTATGATATTTATATCAAACGACTGGGGAAACAAAAGGCTATTCGCTATTAAAAGGCCAGGTGAATGCAAGGATTGCGAGCCCAGTCACGGCCCTTAACAACCTGACTATGATTTCTTATGTTAACCATTGTTTCCGACTTGTGATTGCTACCTCACGGGTAGCTGCCAATCGGCGAGCATATCATTCGCATCAATGAAACCTGTAGGACCCCGTACCACAGAAGCGAACATTTCCGGTCCCATGACGTCATGAACACCGACGGTGCGGATTGGCGCATCGGCATGCTCATGAATTATTCATATATTCACTTCATCTCCAAGTTCCAAAAGGCCTCGCGACTAAAGTTGCTTGGTTTCGTGCTCCCTTGGGTCTATTCTCGTCTCAGCCACTACTTGATGAGGTATAGCCAAGTTGCGAGGCCTTGTCAAAAGACTAGCCCAATCAAGGAACTTGATTGTTAACGATGGATTATCACTTAAACAATAAAAGCAAACCAACTCATTTTTAATCTTTTTTTTGTATAATTTTCCCTCAGTACTGATTTCCAATGCCATGAACTGGTATACCCAGGGGTTTTATGTCTGGATAGAGTAAACAGCAAATTTTCAAGAAATTCTCAATAAATATTTCACAAAGTGCTTGAGAATTAGGTGTGACAATATAGGACACAAATACTTCTAATGGCGGTTGAGGCCTTGTCTCCATGATTGAACATGGTGCCTTACAAAGATAATGACATTAACTTTTTTAAAAGAGAATAAATATTTTATAGTTGACATTTAAAATGTGAATTAATTTTGAAAGCTCTGTTACATGTACATTAATGCTTTGTCTAACATTCTGAACTAAATTTGTACACTTTGAATTAAAGCATAAATTAACACTGACATCACTTGTAATCATACAGACTTTATAATCATAGATTTCACATTTTTTCAAACAAATATAGGGAGTTATCAGACAAATAAAAAGTGTATTATACTATTTGGAGTTTGTAGGCTGTGGTTTCAATTTTGTGTACATTTTACAGTAGATTATTTTAGCTATATATATGGTGTTGTGCATTTGAATAAAACATGAACAATACAAGTCCTGTAAATCTTCAATTGAATTTGAAAAGAGAAGAATAAATATAAGGTGGTTTCAAACCGCCTCGATCACAAGAATCCCCGTTAAATTACGAGAACTTTTTTAGGCTGAAAAATACCCATTAATTATTCCTGCATTCACACCGCCCTGAAACATACCCTTCGGGATAAGTTCCTGAAGTTACGAGCATGCGCAGTATGGTCTGATAAGCAGCAAGGCGCGAAATTCAAAATCACTAGCCCAGCAGCAACCCATGCACGGCGCCGCACCCAACGACACGCTGGGCTAAAAGTTCCCGTAATTTGCTTTCAGACCGCCAAAATACCCACGACCTTGGAAAAATCCCCGCGAAAGTTCTCGTAATTTCGCCAAGTACCTACTATTTATCGGGTATTTTCTTTCGGGGATATTACGCGTAGTTTGCTTTCAGACCGCCAAAATACCTGGTATTTTCTGATCGGGGTAAATTTCCCGATCAGAGAATACCTGGAACTGGCGAACTTCGAGGCGGTCTGAAACCACCTATTGAAAGAATAAAAACATGTTGACTGTTAATCCCTGTTTGTCCTACACACCTGTAGTAGCTACTAGTCGACCCAGACTGGCAAATACTTCGCCTCTATGGACGAGTGAGGTTAACCACAATAAAGAAGGAATTATCAACAGGGCTAGTTAGTCCCTGACAAATATAAAGCACTTCTAAACCAAGCCGCAGAGCTAGTTAAACTTTCATTTCAATATCAAATCAATTCAGGAAGTCGAAAGGAAGAAAACATCATTATCAATCTAGGTGTAGCACAGCGGGTCAGGTCGTTAGCCTAGGGTCCTGGCTTTTATTAACATTTATTTTTGACAGCTTTTGTGTTGTCTATAGGAAGAAAATGTTTTTGTGTTTTGTTTTTAAGACAGTATTCTGATACAAGGTCTATTTGGCCAGATATATTCGAATAGAACAAATTTTGAAGACAGAAAGTTCTGGTGAGCGGGTGTGGGCCCATTTGGTCCAAGACACATAGGGCACAATGCACCCCACTTTTTAACCCAAAGTTGTACATGAAGGCCATACAAATATTACAGGTGGTATGACATTCCCTCTTTTTTTAAGGGAAATGAAAATGGGGGGGTGGGGAGGAGAAGTTTTTTTTCTTGTCAATTTTCCTCTTTATTAGACAGAAAGGGTGCCTTTTGGGGTTCCTTTTTTTTTGGGGGGGGGGGGTGATATATTCAGGGTGTTAACATGAACTCTAAGCAATCCCCTTCCACAATATGATGAGTATGTGTACTTGAAAATGGAAGCAAAAATAATATGAATCATAAATAAAGAATGGAAGGTGTTTGTGGAAGAAAATGGAAATGAGTGGTATGTTGGTAAGAAACTGTTATGAATTAGAAAAAAGTATATTGATAGGCCTAGATACCTGTATATGCAAATAGAATAATAGAATAATAGTCTGTTCAGATCCATTGCATTCTATTACATGTCCATTGTTAAAGTGTCATAAAGAAGAAAAATATCTATTTATTTGATTTGAATTGTATAGTCGGTTCAATAAAAGAAAGAAAGAAAGAAAGAAAGAGAGAGAGAATACAAAGTGAAACAGAAATGGTAAGGGGATTTTTCGTTTTGCACATCTTTGCGGAAGGAAATGCAATCAATAGGCAAAGCATGTTTGTTTTGACTGCTCTTTAAATGTCTTTGGGAAATATTGAAAATGATGGGGGGGGGGGACAAATGTATATTTATTGAAAGAAATCATCTCTTTCTCAACGGATGTCAGTGAGCAATGGGTTTAAAAATATGAAAGGAAAAAGATCTGTATGCACATGTAATTCATGTTATTTTGCAGTATAGCATAGCGGTACAAGTATTTGTTCATGATTATCAGTTGATATGACCTACATGTACATGTACATGTGAATTTTATCAATTCATTTGCTTCCTGTTGCCTTTAGAAAAAAATCCCCTTTAAAGTCCGAAACATGTTTTCAAAAAGCAATAGGCCTGTACATGTACAATTACAGAGCTGAATATTGCACACATTTAATTTTTATTTTCACTTAATCAAGTTCAATGGAATTTTATTTTGTCATGACATTAAAGATAAATGCCAGTTGTAGTAACGATCTCAAAATGACTTTTTACAGAATCCAATATAATGACCACCCAAGTGTCTGTTTGTATGAATAAAAAATATGTGCCAAAGGATTCTGGAAGAAATTGTGTAATTGCCGAGAAATAAGCAAAATGAGCGCGGATTAGGGCACTTCCGTCGGGTATTTATTCCAGAATAATAATATAGACTGTCCCACGTGTGCCTATCTGTGTTGGCGATCTTCAGCGTGATCGTTTTCAGCTTAGATTTTATGATTTCACAAAGTTCAGTTTATGTAACTGTACCAGATCTAGATCCACAATGATAATATATAGTGATACCGGTACTTAACCTTGGTTTTACAGACTTTCTCATGAAATCAATGTTTTACTGCAACTACTTTCATTTAGCTTTAAATCATGAAAACGTTGTGCGAATTTTCTGTCTGGAACAAAATCATGAAATGAATGTATTTTGTCTTGCAAAATATATGGAGTTCATACCAGACATGTTCCAAGACTGTATTATATATTGAATGTAATGTAGCTACAGTATGAACAGTTGTGCTCAGAAGTTGGTGAACCCCACCACAAAATACACTCCTGAATACTGAGTGTTGAATGTAGACAATAACACTACAGCGTTCTGCGAGCCCAGAGTAACAAACTTTATTGAATGTTACATGTATATTTCATCACCTGACTTCACAATTAAATATCTAAAACATGGCAGAACTTGAACACTTTAAAGGGGAAGTTCACGGACATGGCAAAAAGTTTATTGTAAAAATAGCAGAAAAAAATAATAAAATATATTGCCAAAGGTTTTAGGAAGATCCATCAAGAATAAAAAAAAAGTTATTAGAATTTTTTATTTGTGACATCATATGCAAGCAGCATTCCTACATGTACGTAGTGAATGGTAATAACTCAATGAAATGTAATTTTCTCAGAAAATTGAAAATGGTTTTTACTGTACCTTCAGTATATAAATAGAAAATCATTTCACATCTGTTCCTAAAAAGAAAACAAAAATAACTCATCACGAACCATTAAAAATTTGAAATGTATGCATTTTATATTAAACATATGGGGCAGCTGCTTGTTCATGATGCCACAAATCCAAAACCTAACATTATAATAAGTTTAACGTTCGTAATCTTTAGTGGATTTTTCTCAAACCTTCATAAATATTTTTTTTAATTACTTTTTCTGCTATTTTTACAACAAACTTTTCTTTAGGGTGAACTTCCCTTTAAATATGTTCATTTTGGTGGGGTTCACTATTTTTTCAGCACCACCGAACATTTAGGCCTGTACACTGCAAATACATTTCATTTTACATGCCCTACACATGTATGTAGATTTACTCTGAATGAACTATTGATGACAGTTTTGAAAATTAGTATTCTATTGTAAGGAAGCTAGCTCACACAGCAGTTCCACACTTGCTAATTAATTAATCAATAGTTGCATGCAATTACCATGCACGTAGATGGAACCAAAGCAAGCTGGGGTAGCTATCGGGTAAACTCAGATGTTTAATATTTGCAGACTTTCAGCATTCAATAAAATTAGTTTATGTTATACCTTCATACTCTGGAGAAAACAAAATGAAAACAGCAGTTTTGATACTGATGTAATGAACCTACATGTACATGTACACTGAAAATTGTGCAGTGATACAAGTATTGTAGTTTGAAAATTCAGATACTTCAGACACGCTGAATATTTAGCCTTATATATTTTTCACAGGATTAATATTTATATAACCCCAAGATACAGTATTCCAACTATTTTTTAAATATTAGTCTTTGGTAAAAAATCACAACAAATATGATTACACAAGGGTCTTATGTATCTTTGTAGAATATTTCTGAATCGTTTGAACATGAAAATAAACACACAAGATATTTCACATGCCCTGTTTAACATACGTACTCATTAACTAGTCTGCAGGCACAGACCCTGATTGACAGTTTGATCAACAAGTGGGTTTGCACATAAAGACTAGCACTGTTTTAATTAGGGCCTTCAGTACACAAGGCATTATAGGCTGCATATTCAGACCCTAATTCGAGTGAAAGGTTTGCACAGCAGACTACTCATTAACATGCAGAATGTAAACTAATAAAGTCTGGATGATGAAGACTAGCTATTAGCCACATGCTAAAGATACATGCTATTCCTGTTATAACCTCAAGGATTAGGAAAAAAGGGAAATCATTAATATAGGCTCCGTCTCCCAGATGTCAACCGCTTGGCGCCGAGGTAATCTTGGTCACCGTTTTGAATTTCTGAGCGTGCCTGTTTAGTAGAATGCCGGCTCTATTTACATACCCTTTCAACAAGGTTCATTGGAATCTATTTATTTGCAATCTGGGTTGTAAAACAGCTGATAAAAGGCTGATTTCTGCGTAATTGGTTACTTCTGTCTGATTGTAAAGCTCTTTATTTGCTTATTTTCTCTGAACTGGAAAAAAATTAAATTTGAATTTTATTTTATTGATTGGACACAAGTCACCAAAATATTTCTACATGACGTTGTTGACAAAAGTAGCATACAGTTTCATATACATGTACATGTATTGGTCTACATACATAGATACTATGTACCCTATGTAGCTTGATGTACATGTAGGTTGTTGGCATCCTTCAGCCAATGTTTATGACCCTGTTTTACAGTTTCTGATTTGAACAATTAATACTGCTTGTTAAAACAATAATTAAAAAAAAACTAGTGGTGGACAGTGATTGTTACTCTTGTTGTGTAAAAGGGTGTTCGAATATCTCCAAGGTATTAATCCACCCTCTGCCACTCTCCACGACTCCACCCTAGTAATAAATGGGTACCTACCTGTAGTTTGATGCAAAAGCCAATGTCGTATACCTAGCAGCACTCAAGGGTTTATTACCATCCTGCCTGTGGGGAATCTACAGGTAGGACTATGGTATGCCAATGCTGTACACAGCACACACTTTAAAAAATCGTTAAAATATCACTTTTTTGACCAAAAATACTAATTTCCATACAGTTGCAATTTATTTTTCATTAGTAACTTGGGAGTAATTTTTGTATTCACCAGAGCGCTCGAAAACTTGAATTTTGGGCATATTTTTGTGTACGCCCTCTATTGGTGGAAAGTAAAGTAATTTTTCAATCTCTATTTTTAATTAAGAAAAAATAATTTAAAGAATCAAATTTACTTCAGAGCCAAGTTATATGATGAATAGCTGTAATGGAAACTAACAGTGTAAAAAAATCAAGCATTTGTCCCAAAGAAAAAGAGAAAATATGCCAAACATTGCCAACCTTATTTCACCACACAGGGAGTAGTAGCAGAGAACAAGGTTATATCATAACCTTGTTCATAGAATGAATGGCCTAGCAGTAGAGTTTGAAACTGTTTGCTGGAATGCCTAGACTACTCCCCAGGGGGTGGAGAAAGTGCATACATTGTGTGCAGGCAAGCTAGAATTTGAAGACCAGGTTAACGATATAAAAGTGCTTAGAGATGTTTTGAATTTTGATTTGTTAAGGGCTATGTAAAAGCATAATAAATATTAGTATAATTACTATTTACTTTTTGTTAAACTTTTACCTCAGTACATGACAAAATCTAGAAGAGTTGATTCAAAATCTTTGGCTACTAACTTTCGGCTTGTGGCTGCGGTCAGTAGCCAAAAATTTCAAGGTAATTCTTCGAGATTTTTTCATGTGTTCAGATCAAAACTTTAAATTTTGTAGAATTTTTAATCAACACAGATGAACATTCATGATCATGTAATAATTATTTCTTGTTTTATCTTTCACCAGGTGCAGCCACTACTGTCCAGTCAGATGGCAGGCACCAAGCTAACCAACCATCATCAGTTCAACTATCATCAACTCAATTCACAGTTCTACCATGTTTCCGTCGGAGACACACATCATTTCCAGATCCTCAAGAGATATAAGAACCTCAAGAGTGTCGGCAGCGGCGCCCAAGGTCTAGTTGTGTAAGTAGATTTTGGAATGGGAGGTGGGAGGATGATTGGTTAAATCGCCATTTGGTCTACACCCACTTGGTCTACTTTCCATTTGGTCATTCCACATGGTTTTATCGTAGTTGTCAATTATAATAGTATCGAGGTGTTGTGGCTCAGTGGGTAAGTCTCAGGACTTTGTACGACAAGGTCCGGGGTTCAAATCCCACCGCAGTACTTGCATCCTTTGGCAAGGCATTTATCTACATTTGCCACTCTCCACCCAGGTGTAGTGAATGCATTTTCGGAAGGAAGGAATTCCTTGAATGCTCGAGCTTCCGATCAGGATAGCCATGCTACAGCTGGGGTAATAGTATGCAGCACTTAAAAGCCTTTGGAGTAAGCACTATATCAATGTTGCATATTATTATTATTATTATAGTACAACCAGTTTGTCTACTAGTCAATTAGTGAAATTGCCATTTAAATACATTTTTGTCCATTTCTTCCAGAATCCTTTGGCACATATTCTATATTTATACATGCAGACACTTGATTGGTCATCTTATTGGATTCTGAACTAACTCATTTGAAATCGTTCCCATAACTTGCATTTATCTTTAATGACAGACCAAGTGAGTGCTAGTTTTCATTTATATGAGTGTTCAACATTTCTGGAATCAACTATTGTAAATTCTGGAGTCTAGTGTCAAATCGCCTTTGGTCATGTAAATTTTTCAAGATCTGAAAAACACTTTTATTTTTTTTATTTCAAATTTTGAATTGATCAAGCTAGGACTGTTTTTATTATCGATTTATCTCTATAACTAAATCACAAACAAATTACTCTCCCCCTCTCTGTCTCTCTCAATTTCTCTCTCTCCAGAGCTGCCTACGATGTCCTCACAAACCAGAGTGTCGCTATTAAGAAACTAAGTCGACCGTTCCAGAATGTCACGCATGCCAAGCGAGCGTACAGAGAGTATATCCTCATGAAATTGTGCAATCATAAAAATGTAAGTTACTGGCAATCCCCCAAGTTAAAGATGTCTTTCCTGATATCTTCACAGATTGTTTCATAAAGCTGTTCATAAAATATTGCATAATTTAATGATAACTGGAATACAGCAAGTTAAATGTATTTTCCAGTCAGATATTGATAAATATTTTTACTGTTGGCATTGCTTAGGGCAATGTTTCATAAACTTTGTTATCAATAGCAGATACAGAAGCCATTGGTGATACACTTCTGAAATGATATTTGACTGGCCAAAGACGATAGAGTTATAGTATTGTTTGTTGATAATGTGAAATAATCCCTTGTTTTACAAGTAAGGAGAGTCATTCAGGAATAAAGTCATGAGTACTGTACCATTTACATAGAAATTATTGTTGTGATGTATCTTTGAGCTCATGAAAGTGTATTTTCTTTGAATTCATGTTTCTGCCTGTAAGGGTGTTTTATGTGTGGTTCTTGTTTTTGTTTTGGCATCACTTGGAGTAAGTTGTAATAGTATGCAAGTATTGACTGGCATGAGGATGACTGTGTAAATTGTCATTCCCAAGGTGTTTTAAATACCGGCCCTTGTATCACCCCAAGGCCTTGGCCAAGGGGTGATAGGAGGGCCGTTATGAAAAGCACAGAGCGAGTGATGATTTTCATTGTCATCCGAATACAGAGCAGTCCATATTTGTTTTATATACCTCATTGATAATCACATAACTCTATCCCCAATTGATAAAATTTCAGGACCACTGTGTAACTCTAATCTCAATTTGATTTCTAAATCACTCGAGTTTAATTTAAACGAGCTGCACTCCTGGGGATTCTCTGCTGCATGCTGGCCAGGACAACCGATGAATCCAGTTGGCCATCCAGCGGGCCATTAGCTGCGCGTACATGACCGAGCAGCAGCAGTGCAGCAACGCGCAGCCAGTTAGCTTGAGCGAGCTAGATGCGCGCATAGAAACACCACCTGTGGCCCCGCCCTCAGGGGTTACGAGTACTATCAGAGGGTTTGATGGAAAAAATGTACAGTAAGTCAAACCCCTGAGACGATGATGGACAGAATAACACCGCGTCACATGATGCAGTTTTGACCAATCAGAGATAACAATCTTAGTATGAGGTATATAAAGCTTTCTAAGATCTATATTGATTTATCCTTTTCTGATCATATCTGACCTGACATTTCTCTCCCCTCTTTCTCTCTCTTTCATTCATGCAGATTATTGGTCTCCTAAATGTGTTCACGCCGCAGCGGACGTTCGATGACTTTGCAGATATATACCTAGTGATGGAACTAATGGATGCTAGTCTGGTCCAGGTTGTTCAAATGGACCTGGATCATGAGAGGATCTCCTACCTTCTCTATCAGATGCTTTGTGGCATCAAACATTTACACAGTGCAGGGATTATCCACAGAGTGAGTATAGTATTCCCAGGTATTGCTAATGATGTTAGAAATAAAGGACATGTAGTTTGGTTCAAACGGACCTAGACCATAAAAGACTCTTCTTCTTGTTATCATATGCTGTAACAGTCCCAGATATTAATAATGATGTGTGTAAGAATGAAATCTAAACTTATTTTAAATCCCATTTTTGTGTATAATTCACCATAGATAGTAACTTTGCCATTAGCTAAGAATTTCATTGAAACTTTACTGTGATGATAATGGTTCTTTAAAGCCTGAGATTATATGATTATTTGTTGCTGAAGAACCAGACAACAGAAATTCACCAGGGAGCTTCTTGAAAGTGTAAATTAAAATTTGTCCCACTCAGGCAACCATCATAAGAAATGGTATCAATCACATCACATTACTCCCTCCGAACTATCTTTTTTTTGGGGGGCGGGAGGGATCATACAAGAAGTTTCCAATTAGTACATTGTATATTCATGTTTTCTTAGTAATAGTGGTTTGTAATGTAATATAACTCCTCCCTTTCTTTCCTGCAGGACTTAAAACCCAGCAATATAGTAGTAAAGACAGACTGTTCGCTGAAGATCCTGGACTTTGGTCTAGCCAGGACAGCTAGTACTAGCTTCATGATGACCCCTTATGTTGTTACCAGGTACTACAGAGCACCAGAGGTCATCCTAGGCATGGGATACAAAGAAAACGGTAAGGGAGTGGAAGATGAAGGGATGGAAGGATAGAAGGATAATGAAGAATGGACGGGCTACCCTGCATAAATAAAACTGAAATAAATAAATAAATAAATGAATGATAGGATAACGGATGGAGGTTGAAAGGATGGAATAGTAATGAATGGGGCATGGAATTGTGGAGAGTACAGAATGGAAAACGGGAGGATGGATGAAAAATGGTAGGAGAGAGTATAGGAGGATGGAATGATGAATGAAGGGAGGATGAAGAATGGTAGGTTAGATGATGGTAGGGTAGAGGATGAAAGGATGGTAGGATGGAGGATGGAACGAATAAGGAATGGTAGACGTTATAAGGATGAAATGTATGAAAAGCACAGGGAATGGAAGGATGATAGGATAAGGAATAGAATGGAAACATGAAAGGATTTAAGATACCATCATTAGAAAAAAGTAGGAAGGAGTGAGTGATGAGATGAGGAATATAATGATAGCAAAATTTGGGAAGGTAAATTGTCAATTCGTCTACTACCAACTCGTCCACTCACCAAATGGTCTACTTTCATTTAGTCTAATGCCATTCCGTCCATCAGCATTTCGTCTGACAACCATTGGTCCAATCATCACTTTGTCTAATCACCATTTCGGCTATGACCATTTCGTCTCATAACCAGTTGGTCTAATATCCATATCATTTTTCATTCATTTTGCACAATTAACACTTGGTCCAATTAGACCAAATGGTAAATGGACTAAATGGCCATTGGACCAACTGGTTATTAGACAAAATGGTGATTGGACGAAAAAGCAATAGACCATGTGAATAGTGGATGAACTGATGGTAGACCAAATGATAGTAGACGAGTTGGCAATTGGACGAATTGGCATTAGACGAATTGGAAATATACCTTTTAGGAAGGGCAAATCTTAAGAGGTCTTAAAAGGAAAGTCCACCAGGCAAATAAGTAAATTTGATAGAAAAAAGAGATGATATTCTCTTAATATATCAAAACCTTAAAGAGGGGATTGAAGTTGTGAAAATCCAGATACAGGATTGTATTTTAATCTTTGAGCTTATCTTCCACTAACCCTGTTTAATATAAATTTTTTGTTCCTGATTCCCCATTTCAAGTACTTTTTCATGTATGGATAGAAGGGACTTACCAGATCAAATATTTGGAATTATTTACATCTAGTATCTGCATATTTACTGTGCAAACTATCTGAAGGGTTAAATGGATGTTCCTGATTTTTTTTTTTTTTTTTTTTTGGGGGGGGGGTAGTACCGAGCAAATGAGAGCAGTGAATGAAGAATTATTTACCAAATTATGCTATGTATACGGATTTATTTGTCTCTATTTCATTATTTCAATTGATGATAACATAATTTTTTTTCTTTCCCCCTCTCTCATTGATATTTAGTTGACATCTGGTCCATAGGCTGTATATTCGGTGAGATGATCAGAGGGCAGGTCATGTTCCCCGGCTCAGATCGTATCCTTTTACCGAAAAAAAAGGAATAAAATCAAACCAACAAAAGCGACTCCAGACAGATCAAAGCTATTACGTTATTTCATATGGCACATTATCTGTCGGTTTGGAGTTCAATTTGTTGATGTGACTGTAAGCATAACCTATCAAATCTATTAAAAGCCTTTTATTTCATTTTTTTCTTCATCACCTTATTCAATATTCAAAATCAAACAAAGGAACATAGGTGTATACATAATAAAAAGGAAATAAGCTGAGGTCATGAACTAGCAAATTACATGCTGGGCAACAGAGGTAAATTACAGAGAAAACGAATCACAATGTAAACAACATTTAAAAAAAAACAATCATAACAAAATATAGAAGATCAAGTTTTGAGCAAAAAAAAAAGAACTGAAGGGTTACGTATTTCAAAGAAATTTACAAACACATCGTTAAGGCATGTGCGAGGAAAAAGCACATATTTTACTGACAATTATATATCTCATGAGTTGTGTCTATAATACTACATAATAGATAACCTTAAATTTATCTGCAGTTTGTAGTGTGAGTATAAGTACAGTCCGACCTCTCTTATCCGGCCTCCCCTTATCCGGATCTCTCTATTATCCGAACGCACACTTGCCGAGATTTTTTTTTTTCAATTCAATCTTGTACGTGAGGAAATGAGATTTCAATCTGAACTCAATCCTATACGCAAACTCACTTTGATTACATACATGTATATTTTCCAATATAGTCTACATACAACAACATTATTTTTCATGAAAATATCTCACCCAAATCACCGAAAGAACTTAGGCAGGATAATTTTCCAGTAAATAAGGGCGCAGCGCAAACATCTCATCACATTCTCTTTTTGTTTCCCAAGAAAAACTTTGTCTTAACAACAGGTACTTTATATAAATCCTTATGAAGTGATCTAAGATTTCGAACAGGTTCATATTTTACAAGTAACTCTGACAGATAAGATGGAGCCATTTTGCGTAAACACTTAAAAGAGAGTCGTAAGATCTTGAACTTAATACGTGACCTGACAGGCAACCAATGCGACATCGGTTCAAGAATTTCAGTAGAGAGAAAGATAATGATAAATGAAATGTTCCAACAGTTGTTTCCTTAACCTTGTGGCTGATCAGACATTGACCAATGGAACAAAATTGCTGACCTCCTCGGAACACCAACAGACATGTTCTTAAGCAGACTACAGCCCATGGTCAAGCAGTATGTAGAAAACAGGACAAAGTGTCCAGGATATTCCTTCGAGATGCTGTTCCCTGATGAACTCTTCTATCAGGCAGAAAGTAGTACAGAGAAGACAAAACTATGTGGTGAGTGAACCAGGAACTGCTTGTCCATCAAGTGCTCCGCCCCACCTCAGGACAACTACATGTAGCAGGGGTGTATATCATTAAGTGTCTTGTCACTAGTTTTCACCCCCAAAAAACATCACTGTTAGCCAATCAAATTTTCTGATTATGTTCCTACTGCAAGTCTGCAACCACTTTAATGAAGAAGCCGATTTATATTATTAAAAATCATGTCTTCCATCCCACTGCTGACACCATAATTAAGAAGTATATTGATAGTATTTCAAGATCATGGGTTATTATGCCCCTCCTGCTACTATGAAGAATTAGATGAAGCTATTTTATAAACACTGGTTCCCATCCCCAGACCTGCCAACCAGTACGTTTTTGGCGTATTTAGTACTTTTTTGCAACCAAAATACGGCAGTACGTTTTTTCTTTAAAAAATATGTTAGTGTTTTTTTAAATCGTAATTTATTGAGAAAAATCATCTCTATATGTCTCTATTTTATAAAACTTATCGGCAAAAGCAGTGCGCATTTTAGCTTGCATGCAGCTTGAGCGCCGCGATGAGCGAGTGCGTCACGCATTTTATTATGAAATACACTTTTTTTATCACAGGATACAATTTTTCATTCCCAGAGGTTGGCAGGTCTGCATCCCTTATCAAACAATACAATGAGGAATAGATTGATAGTCTTAGAATAATAGGTTCCCTTTTTACTGATTCCACCAAATAAAGAAGATGATTGGTAACGTTTTCTAACCAGGGGTTTCCATTCCACTGCTGAAATCATAACAAAGAAGTTTATTGATAGTATTTATAATCACATATTCCCATCCTACTTCTACCACCACAATGGAGAAGTAGATTAATAGTATTTTAAAATCATAGGTTTCATCATGCTGATAAATCAAAATGTTATTGATGACTTTCATATTTCAGTTGCACAAGCGAGAAATTTGCTCTCAAAAATGCTCATCGTGGATCCAGAACAGAGGATATCAGTTGATGAAGCCCTTCAACACCCCTACATCAATGTATGGTTTGACCCGGGTGAAGTATATGGAGTAAGTATCAGTTGATAGATGAGACTTTATTTCCCAGGTCCTTTATTGAATTTAGATTGGATTTTAGCTTCATGATGTAAGACCAGTAATAGATGGGTTAGAAAAAACATGGACAGAGAAAGAGAAAGAAAAGTAAAAAAAAAAGATGAATCCATATATCACGTGGACTAGTAAATGTATACAGTAAGTTTGTGATACACTTAAATTATTTAGAAGTAATTTGATTTGCTCTAAATTCATTTATGGATTTAGTATGTTTACTGGATTCAGACAGGCTGTTCCATTATTCATCCCCTATTTCACAAACATGCTGCTTGGAAAAAATCCCAAGATAATATTTTCTGAATATTTGCTTATAATAGAAACTTTTTCTTTCCCATGAAGAATAATTTTATGACCAATTCATTCAACCCTAAATTTTAGTCAAGCTGCCTTTGCCTGAAACTTTTAAGATTAAGTACAGATCTTGTCCACACGGACACAAATTATTCAGGATGTGATGATCGTGCACACATAACGTAAAATAAAAATTAAAATGAAGGATCCAAATTCTCTATCTAGTTAATGAGGTGCCAGACATACTCCTTACATAAAACATACCCAGAACAGCTGGAGTAAGTTACTTTGTTGAAGAAAAAGATAATTTTTCCAGGTAGTATAATTTTGGCAAATCATGGTTACATAATGAGGCATGATCTGAAATTTCACATGATTAAAGAGGTTAGTAAAAGATTCAGTTTCTGTTTCTGTTTGTGAAATGAGGGATGAATCGTGGGCGTAAATTTGACTGCGCTTAGATAAGAATCCATCAAGTTTTGAAAAAGTGTTACAGCTTGTTTTCATGCCTCATCTTAACCTTATGTGTTGTCTCTTTTAGCCCCCTCCAATTCCCTATGACCATTCGATAGATGAGAGGGATCACGGTTTAGAAGAATGGAAAGGTAAGAGCTAAAAACTCTTTCATCAACTAATTAAAAATGACTAAAACCCCTCTAAACAAATCTCTAAGAATTCCTATCCCTCTTATTAGTATATTACCACTGTTAATATTGCAATTGAAAAGCCTTACTAATCTTTTTTTTTATTAATGATACCCCGCAATCACCGTTCTATGTTTATTCCCTCCTGTATTTAACAAACCCCACGATGATCATTCTAAAGACGAGAGAGAGCGTTCGTTAGATGAATGGAAAGGTAAGAGCAAGTATTTAAGGGGAAGTTCACCTTGATGCAAAAGTTGGGGTTCTTTTGACACCGAGAGATATTGAAGAAATGTGTCAATGAAGGTTTGGTGAAAATCAATCAAAACGTAACAGAATTAGGATATGTTCATGAATTATTTATTTATTGAGTTTTTTTTCTAAATGGGTCTTAAAATGGTTCACTGTTCAACGAATGAAAATACAATTAAGCAACGAACAAACAATTGAGAGAAAATGTTTTTTCATAGGTTATATTGGCACGCTGCTCTCCCTTATGCTTATATGATTCATGATAAATGAATAGATGTTTCATGAACAGATTTTTGATGGAATAGTATGCCCAAGTGGTGTTTCATAAAGCTGATTTAAAGTTATGCATGATTTTACTCATGACTTCAGCTACAGTATATGACTGGTAGCTTGAATTTGTGCAAAATGAGGCCCTCAATAATTTTTATTCCCATCAGCTGGATACGAAATTTTATCTTGGTAGATTGAGAGTCTTGTTAACAAGTATTTGAATGAAAAGTACATAATTTAACAAATTTGGCAGGGTTATAGCAAATTCACTCTTTTTTTTAAATGGGAGAAACAATAGGGTGTTATATTCAGCACAAGAACAGGTCACCAGGGGGTATTTCACAAAGATTGAAGTATGACTTAAGTCACACTTAAATGTCTAGTTGCTCGCTGTATAAAAGGCATGACAGTATTGGTCAGATCATGCCAAGAGGACGCGCACTACTGCTTATTGATCAATAAGATTGAGCGTTGCATATCAGATACATGTACGCGTCGGCATTTGAGCGCGACTTAACTCATACTTAAATCTTTGTGAAACACCCCCAAGATGTGTGAGGTCGGGTTTCACTTACGAACAGCCCAATGACACTCCACCCTGCGTGCAGTTATGAATGCACAAGTGAATATCTTTCTTTTTTTCCTGAAAAAACAGATATTTATGGAATTCTTAATGTAAGTCCCTGTGCAGCATTAATATGACATCACCTCCTGCCTTCTCTCTGAAAAAAAAATCAGTACTTTGTCATTTTTTGATAAATTTTCATCAAACTTTCATTGATATATTTCTCTCATTAATCTGATTTCAATAAAACCAACTTAAGGTCAGGGTGAACTTCTGGTTTAAAAGCCATTAGTTATGACTAGAATTTCAAACATACTCCTCTAAATACTGTCTTGTACTCATACCCTGTAGGTTAGTGTGTTTAACTGTTGATGTTGTTGTTGTCATTGAAAATGCCAGATATACTGTTTTGAGAGTTGTGTGCCCAGTTGTATTTGAATAACTTCATTGTGTTTTTATTGTGTATTCTCCATTCTGGTGAAACTGAAATAATACAGGTTCATTCAATATGATAAAGTGGTGGAATCAAAGAAGCAAAGATACAGTTTGTGACAAATTAGAAGAAGGAGAAAAGACAAGCTTTAACATTTGGATTATTGTGTTTAGTCTGCATGAGAATATAATTATATTATAATGAAGCAAAAGATTTGTTTTCTTGCCTGCATAGCAGAGCGAGATTATAGGCACATCAGCCAGCAGTTGCATCAACATGAAAATCTTTTTGAAATGTAATCATAACTTTGAAAGTATATGGATCTACATGTAGTTCATGAAACTTGGGCATAAAAGTAATCAACTGAACATCCTGCCTGAGTTTCAGGTTACATGGCCAAGGTCAAAGGTCATTTAGGGTCAATGAACTTTGATCATGTTGGGGGTATTTGTTGGAATGCCATCATAACTTAGAATTAGAAAATAGATCTTGTTAATGAAACTTGGGCATAAGGGTAATCAAGTGTCACTGATTTCCTGCACAGGTTTCAGATCACATGATCAAGGTAAAATGTCATGTATGGTCAATGAACTTATTATTTCATTATCATATGAATGGTGTGTTTTTTATTATTATTATTATTCACCTTAGTTGTTTTAAAGTCAGCACTCAGCAATTTATTGTGCTATTGCTGATATTTCGCTGGAGATAATCAACTAACATTGAGTCAAATATCGACCAGCACTCCTCTTTAGTTTGCCAATGCATCTGCAAAACATCATCACGTAGCAGGGCATTTCCATAACGTATGACCATCCGACTCCTGTATGTGGGCCTTCCTGAAATTATTTCTCCATGAAAAATATCATGTGATAAGTTTTGATGCACTTACATTATCGAAGCTTGTGAAAACAAATGGAGAGAAATGGGGTGAGATGTACGAAAAGTCGATTATTTTATGATACTACCCAGAAGCTTACCATGAAGCCAGCCACATATTACGACTGGTCTGTGATCCTAATTTGAAAAAAAAAAATCTAATTTTCTGAAGCCTTTTAAAGCAGCATTATAAATTTCATATTCCGTAGTTTTTTTGAGTGACAGATCTTATTTGAGGTTCAGAATAACCTAGCAAATACTAATATCAAAGTTTTTGGTTAGTTACAAGCCGTTATTTAGGAGTTACTTCCAAATGACTTAAAATTGTATCCATTCATATCATTGCTCTGAAGTTATTTTGATATTAAAGGGATTGTATAAGATGTCATTCTTGTATCAAAGAAAATTAGCAAAAATTGCAACTTGATCATTTATAGGACATTTCAAAACTTCAGTTCAGATCATAGCATGGGATGTTTCATTGTTAACATCCAACAACATTGCAACATTTCATTCCTAAATCAGGTTGCAGACCAATCGTAAGTTGTGCGCTTGCCTATTTGTATGGATACAACTTCCACCAAGAGGATTTTGTTTTGGATAACTTTCTGTTTTCTTGTTGTACAGAGCTAATGTTCAAAGAAGTGATGAATGCGATGTACCAGTCAAACTCCATCATGCTGGATCCTGTTAGCGATATGATGTCAAAAGAAAATGGACATGATGAGCACCATCCAGGTTAGTAGCAAGTTTTTTTTGTTGCTTTGCATATCAGCAAGCGTCTGATTTGCATGGCTACTACAGACATGCCAACCGTTCCCTTTTTAGAGTATTTGTTCCTCTTTTTGCTATGAATACACCAATACTTTTTTTGGTATGATTTGTTACTTTTTTAAAATTTCCAATCATGGAGTATGTATTATACACAGCACGTGACACTAGCGCTGGTCCGACGGTCCCAGACCGGTAAAAATCACTGTCCGGCCAGTAACTTGTTGCATGAAAAGAACAAGTAAATTCTTGCCTACGAGCACATGTTTAAAAGGGTGAATTATCAAGTTTTAAAGTAGAGTCATTTCACATGTTTTTTCACCGATCTCACTACAACAGGCTGGCGATTGTTACATTGAGACAAATTTTTAAAAATACTCTTTTATGTAAAAAAATACTTTTTTTTCCTTCTAAGAATATTTTTTTTTTGTAGAAGGTTGGCAGGTCTGCTACTAGTGGGTAGATTGCTTTCTAGTCTCTTGATAAAATCATCATTCATTGCAGAATTCTTGTGCACGTTCACCTTTTATATTGTAAATACAATTTATGACTTAACCCAGTAAATAAGATCGCATTGATCGACCTGATAAGTCAGAAAAAAATCTTGGAACTAGCAGAATTTGAACCTCTCATCTACTGATTGCCAGTCAGCAACACTACCACCAGGCCATCACTGGTCCATGGCACGGTAACAATGAAAAAAGAACAAAGCCCTCAGTTACGTTGGTTTTTAAACTGACTTGCATTCTTATATTCGTCCACCATGGACAATGAAATGGAATGTTGTTAAAGGCTTTCTGGGGAGGTTTCATTATATTGTAAATATGATTAATGGCCTTTAACCCAGTAAATTTTTTCTGACTTATCAGATCGATCAATGCAAGCTCATTTCCTTGGTTGAAAGCCATAGATTATATAATGAAGCTTCCCCAGCAAGCCTTTAACATCCACGTTCGCCCTTGTTTTGCTGTTGGTTACAAACTGTGACGGTCATGACAGTTTGTTGAAAGGAGCTGATACAGATGTCACAAAATATTCACATGTAACATGATTTTGCAAGTGAAGACAAGAGGGAGCCAAAGTTAACACTGTATTTTCTGTAATTTCCTTAAATCAAAATTGTTGCAGAATTATCTTTAAAAATTAATAGATTATGCATCGCCTATCTGCTGCATTATAAATTACTGTACTGCAGTTACATGCGCCTAATTTTTCTCTGTGTGTGTGAAATTGAAAACCTAGCTTCGAAAGCAATTTGGAAGTACACTTTCGATCAAATTGTCATAACACTCTTGCATAGTCAATGAGTGAACCCCCTGGAAGATGTAACAGTTTGCTAAACCCATATTAGATCTGCTTTGCTAAAGTGCCTATTTTGTGTGGTTAGTGCATGTTTTTGATAAATTATGATTGTTTCTATCTTTCTTCTCTGTTCTTTTTATGATTGTTTCACCTTTTTATTTGCATCTCATCCATTCACTTCACAGATCACAGACAAGGCAGGAATTCATCAAGTAGTAGAGGCTACCTCAAAGGCCACGCCCACTGCGAGCAGGGGGAGGAGCTTCAAGGAGCTGCATCGGCAGCAGGCCCCGCCCCCATGGCTGCCGCAGCAGCAACAGCAGCGACAGGAGCCGTCTCAAAGAGGTAGCCAGGAATTACCTTTCTAACCTTTGACCTGGGACCGAAGCCATTGCCGCAACCCCTTCATGTTATTACCCTCACAAACCGTCTGTTGTTGCACTGGCTGTCTCTCTGTGGAGGCACAGCTGTGCGATCACAGATCGTTGATTACTTTCTTTTGATTCTCAAATATTCCTGCCTTCCTCTTAAAGTGATTGGTTAACATTGGTTTGACTTTAAAAAAATCTGAGCTAGAAGGTCACACTTGTCACCTGTGTCTGTGATATGTTACAAAAATGAAGCCCAGAAAAAATTGCGTTCGAAAATAATTATTTAGTGCTTCAAAAATTGAAATATAAAGTGACCGAAAACACCATCTTAATTTCATCCCATACACTTATGTGTACTATTTAGGCGTCTATAAGACGCCTATTTACTAAATCGGGGTTTGCCTTGTAGTTTTAGCTTTTCATTCTCAATAATGGTTGTTTTCAGGGTTTATTAGTTCTACATGTAATACATGCACTTGTACACATGTTTCTTCTTGGTTTGAATTTTTTTTAAATCGGCTGCTCACAAAGTTAAACAATACCTTTAAGTAGTAGCATACCTATTTCTTGGTGGATATATTGCAATCTTATAATGCCAGCCTATCATGGAATTATCAGATGTGTGTGTTTCTAAGGTTGCTCTTCGCTTCTTTTGATAATAGCACTAGTTGTACCCAGTCATTCAAAAAAATGAGAAGGCTCCAGATCAAAGGCAGGTGAAGTCATATGACAAGTGGTGCCTGTAATATCAGGCTACATAACAGATACTTCATCGGAGCGCTTTTAAAGTTCACTATTCACAGATAGAAGCATGAGCTTAGCCTTACCGAAGGCTAATGATACTTGTCAAATATTTCATTTGGTCTCTTTGATGTTGTTTATTTCAATCACCTTTCACACAAATTATGAATTAGATCCATTCTTCTGAGTTGGTGAATCAATGCCTTTTGTTATGCATCAAGTCCTAATTGTTTTAGGTTCCTCTGTTTGGTTATAAAGAGGCATAAACTTGCTGTTACTGCTGTGAGGTGAGCTAGATTTTAAATCTTCACTTATTAGAATTTAAACAAGCAGGGTTGTTGTCTTTTATTTAGTAGCACAATGTAATATCTCACATTGGGATAAATACAGAATATATTTCACTGTCTGCAATGAATGAGTTGACTGAAATTTCTTAACTTAGCACTGAAAGAATCTGAGGTGCCTTTAATACAATAACATGAGGGGTTGGTGGGTGGTGGACGGTCGTAGGTAAAGTTAGTCACTTTAAGGTACAACAGCTTGGTCTCCACGATGTCCTTAACACTTTTTTTTTCTTATTTTCATTGCTACAAAGTCGTTTGGATCAATTGCTACTTTTGCAAGAGTAGCATCTAGGTTTACAAAATCATGTACTAATGAAAAACAAAGAAATTGGGAGAGATGTATATCCCTCCATTGTTATAAACATTGCTGTTCTAAAGTTGTATGTATACAAGAGAAGTAATAACTATTATTATCTTATAAAAATAAAAATAACTAGAAAGCTTTGTACATATTGTTGATAGAGAAAACGAGTCTGGAGCTCTGTGTGCATAAAGTCTTTGATAGTGAGTCAAAACTGCTAAACTGCCGGATTGAGAGAAAAAATATTGCCAAGGGGCTTGTTGTTGCAAAGTATGTAAGCGTAACAGGTTCTGTATTGTTCTATAATTTTAAGTTATGCATTAATGTTGTCATGGAAAGAGCGAAGCAAACTGGTAGAAATCATGCTGTACTTGTTTAAAATATGTCCAGTTGTGCCCCCCCCTTTTTTTTTTTATAGTGTTTATGTCTGAAAATTGTTCCTGTGCAGTGCATTGAATGCACTATGGTATTGAATGTCATAAACTATGACAATTTCAATTTTTTGTAAAGCTGTTGGCAAAATTGGATGATGAAAGATTATATACATGTATTTGTCAATGAAATTCAGTTAAAATAGTCATGATTTCAAAGTACAGACTGGATAATGGATAATTTCCAATAGTGTAAAAGCAAAACTAAATTTCATCATCCAGAAATGGTCAAAATATCCTCTATTGCCATGACGATTTTTTCTCAAAATATTCCTCGTGCATGGTTTGGCTACAGCAGGCTTGTAGGAATAGGGCCAAGCATGTTAGATTCTCTCCGAGTGATTGCGTTCAGGTTGTGCATTCGCACGATGCAACCAACAAAGGGGAAATACATTTGTACTAAATTTTTTTTTGTCTAGGTTGTATATATATAAATATATATATCTGTTTTATGTGAATGTCCTTTCATTCTGCGTGATGTCATGAAACTGTTCCCACTTTTCCTTGTTTCCCTGCTGCCAAGTTTCATGTGAACAACCCCTTTCCCATAGCATTCAGGGTTAGTAGCCATAGCAGCCTGCTATGACACTGCTTGAAAAAATAAAACGTCTATTTAGCGATATGTAAACAACACATCTTTGTACCTCAAGTTTGAGTTATAGTATTGATGTGGTGCCTTGATAAGCATACAGCAAAAAATAATTTACTCATTTATCATTTGTGCACTTAATTTGGGAGACAAAATGCCCAAAATGCTTTTTTGCATTACAATACTACAACCTAAGAAAATTCTTGTGTAGTTTTTGTCAAAGATTTATTTTGGTATTTCTGTTGTGATATCACACCTGCTTTTATTTATTCTACTACCTTATGCATTCTTTTAAAAAAAATGTCAACAATTTGTTTAAAAAAAGGAAACTTAAATAAATGGTAGCGCAGAAATTATCGCTGCAAAACAAATATCATTCTTGTTGCCTGTCATAAATTTTTTGGCAGGTACTATGTGCTCTTTAAGTTAAAGCCATGTTTTGTTATTGCAATGCTCCAAATATTCCAAAGTTTGCTAATTCAAAGCGAATTTGGTTTAATTTTTTTTCTGGATAAAAATCAGAAAAAAAAACTATGGCAGCAGCTTCTCAAATTGATTCATCATTCAAATATCAACATCTCATCCCCCTTGTTCATTCTCTTCCAAAGTTTTATCATTTTAATGAGTCAATGCCTGGATTGTGTGTGTGTAACTTGTTTGAGAAAATCTTGGCAGCATGGTTTCGAATAAAAGATGGAACAAACTTCAAAGATTATCCCCTTGAGTTTAGCTTTTTAAATTCATATACAGATTTCCTAATGGAAACTCGAAAGAAAAAAAATTATCTATGAATATTCTGTACAAAATTATCTCAGTGTGAATAGGTTTTGTGTATGTATAAACAGATTTTTGCCTCACATATTTGGCAAGTAATTTGCTTTGAGGTTTGAAAAAGGAAGAAAAATTAACAAAAAATATAAGAGGTGTGTTGCTCCATATCAACGTATTCTGTATAATTTCTATAGAGTGTTAAGATTTTAGGAATCTCAGTACATAGAAAAATTAATGAAAGTATGATGATTATTATGATGATAGTGGTAAAATTGTGAATATTTCAACCTACAGAAAATTGAAGAAAAAAAATTGAACTGTTTTTTGTGAATGTGAAAATATGAAATGCAGAGAGGCGCTCCATTGTTTGAATGAAAGCCTCAATTTATTTTTATTTCTTGTTTTGAAATTTTGAAAAAATAGATGCCTTTTTCTTGTTTGCAGTTGGAGATGAAGCAAGAATAATTGACTCTTTAGATGTTATAATGCTGTTAAAACATTTAAATTTATTTAGATTTATGAATAGAATTCCATGGATCTGTGAAAGTGGAGTTCATTGATTGATGCACACATTTTATATTTTCCGAGACACCATTTCTTTAGACATATTCTTGCTCCATCTCCAACAATTTTATTCAAATGTACTTAATTTGATATCTTTATTATTCTCTCTCTCATTCTTTTATTCTGTCTATTTCCTTCTAACTTTACTCTTTTGTTTTTTTTCTCTTTCTTTCAAAGATCTATGACTTTATAACATTCTTTATTGCTCAACATATGTTTCCTCTACATTTTGTTGTTATTTTCCAAGGTTTTATTTTCCTTGTAAAAGTTAAGTCTTTAATCATGTAAAAAGAAACAAGATTTTTTCTCCATAATTTATTGGTCGTATGTGAAATACTGTTTACGTGGTGTCCCTCATACTGTTCAAATAAAAATTCAGTTACAAGAACTATCAAGCTCACTTTGCACTTTTTAATACTTCATACCCAAATAAGATGTGAGCATGAGTGTATACTTATTCATTTTTGTCTCGCCTGGATAACAGAGCGAGACTATAGGTGCTGCTTTTCCGACGGTGGCGGCGTCATCAACATCAAATCTTAACCTAAGGTAAATCTTTGAAATGACATAACTTCAAGTGTATGGACCTAGTTCATGAAACTTCAACATAAGAGTAACCAAGTATTACTGAATATCCTGCCTTGGTTTCAGGTCACATGACCAAGGTCAACGGTCATTTAGGCTCAATGAACTTAGACCATGTTGGGGGAATCAATATCGAAATCTTAACCTAATGTTAAGTTTTTTAAATGTCATCATAACTTAGAAAGTATATGGACCTAGCTCATGAAACTTACACATAAGAGTAATCCAGTATCATTGCTCATCTTGCACAAGTCGTAGGTCACTTGATCAAGGCCAAATGTCATGTAGGGTCAATGAACGTAGTAGCATATTATATGAATGGTGTTTTCTTGTGCATAATTATTTCATAGTCATTTTCAAAGTCAGCACTGCTGCTATATTGAATTGTATAACGTAGGCGAGACTGCCAGAGGCGCTCCACTTGTTTATTATACAAATGTCATATCTGTTTCCTGTAACATTAAGAGAGATACAATCAGTATGAAAGATTTATTCTTACTTTTTGTTCATAGATTACTATAGTTATTCTTAAAGGACAAGTTCACCCCATCAAATAAAAGGAGAGAAATCCAACAAGCATTACCCTGAAAATTTCATCAAAATCAGACGTAAAATATAGAAGTTATGACATTTTGAAGTTTTGCTTAATTTCACAAAACAGTTATATGCACATCCTGGTCGGTATGCAAATGAGCAGACTGATGATGTCAACCACTCACTATTTCTTTTGAATTTTATTATATGAAAACTTTTTCTCATTTTCATGTGAAACAAAATTGTATTCCTCCCTGAACGTGTGAAATTACCATTATTTTAAAAGTTTATGGTTAAGTCTAGTTGGTCCTTAATGTCATATCTGTAAAAATTGAAATATTGTTTATTTCAAACAATAAAATACGAAAGAAATAGTGAGTGAGGGACATCATCGACTGACTAATTTGCATATCACTGAGTTGTACATATAACTGTTTTGTGAAAAATAAGCAAAAATTTAAAATGTCATAACTTTCTTATTTTACATCCGATTTTGATGAAGTCTTCAGTGTTATGCTTATTTGATTTTTCTCTATCGATTCAAATCAACAATTTTCTGGGGTGGACTTGACCTTTAAATAACAATTTGTTGTATCGTTTACATGTATGTTACAGGGCTGGGCATTTGATTGTATTTATTATGATTACTAAAGCAATAGTTGATTGAGTGGCCAAGTTAGTATGAGTTGGTGGATGAGTGAGCAAATGGGCAGTTATTTGAATAATTATTGAGTGGATTGTGTAGATGTGTGAGGGTGTGTTGGTGAGTGTCTGGTTAAATGAGTGGGTGGATGTTTGATTGAATAAATGATTAGCTATATTATTCCTCTGCGCATGCGTGTTTCAAAATTACTTCGGTAAGAAAAATCCCCTTCGGAAATTGTAACGTTATCTATGAATATTACTATTTTATTAGAAACATTCGTATGATAAATTTGGGTGTATGGCTCAGTAGGCAGTGCGTCCTACTTATAATCGGAAGGTCTTGGGTTCGATCCTCAATGCCTCCATCTTTTTCAGAAAGGGTTTGGAAGGGTTAGGGGGTGTTGAAAATTGGTAGAGGGGTACCAAAAATAATTTTGTTGAACACCCCCTCCCCCTCCCCACACACACACATATTCTCTCCTTTCCCCACCCATGTCATTTCCGATCCATCTGTTCGGCATAATGACTATTCGAAGGGTCACTATTCATTATACTAAAATGAGGGCCACTATTCATAATCCAAGAAGAAGGCCGCTGATAATTAATAAGGGAAAGGGGTCAATAACCTTAAGTCTTTATTCATAATATGAGAAAAGGTTCAACAGTGATGAGGTTCAATAAAAGGTTCACTGTTAATAATTGAATGAGATGGTTGCTAACATAATGGACAGAAAGGGTAATTTATTATAATTGAAGAAGGGGTCGCTTGTCATACTCAATCTTCTTTAATTTTCTTTTATCACCTCTACAAACTAAATTTTATATCAAACTCACTTCCCTACCTACCAACATGGTTTAACCATTCTCGTAACATTCCCACCGGAAGTTGAAAATTGTTACTGACTTTCTATCTTGTTACCATAGAAACAGAAGATATTGCGAAATGTTCTTTATGATACCCATGCATCGACCCCACACCGAATATTATGTATATAATTCTTCATAAAAAATTGTATTGAGGGGGTATAGCTCAGTTGGTAGAGCGTTCGACTTAAAATCGGAAGGTCTTGGGTTTCGAATCCCAATACCTCCAATACAGGAATTTTTTTTATTTCAAAGATATTACGCCTGCAAAATGATGAAATAATGAACAAATATTATTAGTTGAATTAAATTCTATTGCTACTGTAAATTTAAATCAGAGGTGTAAGCGATGTTAAAAGTACATTTTCAGCACCCCTCATCTTTAAACAATTTCATGTATACAACTTAGGAAAACAACCTTTTTTTCCTCAAACATGCGTAAATTCGTGTTTGCGTACATGCTTTTACAAAAATTCTCCATTTGGCGGAAAATTTGGAGCGACCATGGGGTTATGGTACACGAAGTCAAAATGAATAAAAGTAACATCGATATAGTAGATTGTAAATGAGGATAAAGCTTTTGAATAAATGGTATAGGAGGCCTATGGAAATAAGATGTAACGGAAACTAATGGGGTAGAGGAGAGGGTGTACCTTGTAACCAAAATAAAGCAGAATAGAAGGGGTTTTTCATAAAATGAAATTCGAAAATGACATTGGAAACTGGTATATGAAAAATGAAAGTAAAAAATACTATAAGGTATTGTTTTGCTAGCTTAAGGTCGCTTGTTATCCGAAAGATGTTTATATGATCTCGGTTGTCTCAATCGAGAAAAAAAACCTATAAAAACCTTACATAATGCCAACAAATAATTATTTCACTAGGTGTGCGTGCAACTGATTTCGATAACCAATAATAATATTAACCAAATAGCCAATAACACCCCTTTAAGAATTATAATTGAATATATCGAGCATTACTCTTCTGAAACAATCGTAGAATGAGTTTGGGGGTATAGCTCAGTAGGCAGAGCAGTCGACTCAAGATCGGAAGGTCACGGGTTCGAACCCCGATGCCTCCACTTGGATTTTTCGAGTAATACGACAGGGAGTGGGGTGGGGGGGGGGGGGGGGGTTGGTTGGTGCTGGCACCTGAAATGATTTTCTTGGCAGATACACGCTCCTGCACATGGTTGATTCCATCCTCTCGTCATTATTATACCTCGGTCACATTTGCTGTACGGCGAGTCGAAAACAGCAATTTTATTTTTATTCAAACCACCTACATGTAGCTGGTACTAAACATGTTGAAACGGCTGTTTTCGACTCGCCGTACGGCCGCCGTAGAGCATGTGACCGAGGTATTAGTATCATAACTTCATACGGGTCCTTTAGTCGGATTAATATACAACCAAATATACCCCAATCTAAACAAATTGCAACAAAAGGTTTTTCAACGGTTTGGTACTATTTTACCTCTTGGAATAAACACTAAAAATCTACCAAAATCCGCATCCGGGAAAATGGTTATATTCAAGATGGCGTCCAAGATGGCCGCCATTCACTGAAAATGGACATAACTCGCTCATTTTCCACCCTAGATATCCTAATTTTGGTACATATATTCCATGGTCTAGGGGATAATTTTTTTTTTATACAGGTCAGAGTAAACGTAAGCACTCGAGGGTCCCTGGAATATCGATGGCTGTGCCGCATCCTAAAAATCCACAATTCATCTATTACTTATTTTAGTGGTTTAATTTGGTTTCTCTTCAAAGGTTTTGACGGTCAAGTAGTACATTGGGACAAGTTACACAAAGGTAGTCAGTGGTCCAGTATGTCCAAAAATAGAAGATGGGTCCAAAAATGGATTCTAAACTTGCTGCTGTTAATTACAAATGAACATTATTTTGTTCAATATCCACCAGGGGAATATGATTTTGGTATCTAAACCAAGGTTTAAAGGGTGAAGTAATACATAAGAACAAGTTAGAAGGTCAGTCAGTGGTTCACTATGCCGTCACTATGTCAAAAAAATCCAAACTAGGTTCCATCCATCTTGGATTTTTAGATATATCGGACCACTGACTGATCTTGTAACTTGTTCCAATGTACTACTTGACCGTCAAAACCACTGAATATAAGAAACCAAATTAAAGCTACGAAAGTAAGTAATAGATGATTGGGACTTTTTAGTCTACATGGCAGCCATTTTGGACGCCATCCCAGATTTTCCAGGTACCCTGGAGTGCTTATAGTTACCCTAATCTGTATCAACACATGACCAACTTCAACCCTGGATTTAACACTATACCCTATACTAAACCTAAACCTAACATGACACCCTATTGCAATCCTATAACCCTAATCCTCTATCTTAGACTAAATAAAGCTCGGAGTAATTGTCGCCGGAGCAAATGTCGTGTCACCCCAAGGAGCCTCGTATACCTTGAGGTAAGTAAGCAGGCGTAGGTGGGAAAATTGTTTAGAGTGATAACTTGAAACAGAGCAGCACCTTCAGAAGAACAATTTCATTTTCCTTTTAAAGACATTATTCATTAGTAGCCCCTGGGAATGATTCAGCACCCCCATCTTCTCTCGAGTCTCTCCCCTCTCTCCCTCTCTACCTTTTTTCATCTTTATTTATTTATCTATTTTCTTTCTTCATCTTCCCTTTCCCCCCATTTTTGCTTGTTATTTCTTTTCTCCTTAGAGAGAGTAACAGAGAGAGAGGGGGAGAGAGGGGAGAGGAGGGAAAATAGAGGGCGAGAGAAAGTGATATAGGGGGTAGGGGAGGGGAGAGACACCGACATAAACCTAACTCTTGTCTAGCTCCAAACTTTTTGGTCAAGAAAAGATTATTTTCGACAGTGACGTTATGAAATGACTCAGTATCCTCTATATCTGCCCAAAATCCATGTGGAAATTAAACATGTTATAGACAAAAGTAATAATTTTCATCTCTTAAAGGACAAGTTCACCCCCACAAAAAGTGGATTTGAATAAAAAGACAAATATCCAACAAGCACAACAATAAAAATTTCATCAAATTCGGATGTCCTTTAAGGAAATAAAAATGACAAACATCATCACATCATTCATGTATTGATCAGCGGAATAAAAGAGCAGCATGACTATGAAGTGCCAATGCGTGAGCCTGGAGATTCTCTTATGTTTGTTTGTTTTTTAATAGCAATTTCTAATCTATTCAAGATAATCAGGATCACGATGGTGGCAAAAATAGTCAAATGTTGACCAACATTTGCTTAGGTTATAGTGTGACTAAAATGATTAAGACATGACTGATTTCGAACCTGTCTGCAAAAATCCAATCTGAAGAACAATTTTATGAATCTTTACTCCATCCTTCCTCCTCTGTATTAAAATAAATCGAATGTCTGTCTCTTAGCATCATAATAGCTCTCCATTGCTCCATCTATCCATTCCTTTCTCCATTTCTTTTTCTCTCTCTTACCCTCCCCCTTTCATTCAAATAATCTTCCTCTTGATCCTCTTACGTGTTACTTTCCATTCTCCCTCTTTTCTTCATCCATTCCACATCCTTTAATTCTTCTTCTTCTCTCCTCTCTCTTCTTTTAATTCCAGACGATTACCTAGCTTCGCAGACTCCCCTGGATAAACTCCTACGCACTTTAAAGAACTCGGACGCACAATCAACAGGGGCTCGTTTCTGAAAGAAGTGCGATCAAAGGCAACTATTTTCTACCAATCGTGAGGGCTTATATCGCACTTACTTTTGGTTATTTAAAGTCGTAATTAAACGCAACTTTCCCTGCAACCGCCTCCAGTAGACTTTTCTCCAAGTACACGACCAAGCGACCAAGCTGACAAATACAAGCCCGTCTGGAATAGCCTATTTATTTCCATATTTTGTGAGTCAGAATGAAGCCCCGAATTTCGGAAAAGCCTACTGACTTGAGTTAACAATGCTATTCTTTTTACGTAACAGACTACGTCGATGGAAAGGACAGGAAATAACGAGGAAAAGAATAATTGAGTCACAACATTGGTCATGCAAACTTTTGTAGGATGCAGGCTATCCTCCATGTCTTCTGCCTATGCTTAGCTTCGAAACTGTTAAAAGGACTGCGCTGTGGACTCGTTCTTTAAGAAATTTGAAGTACCCACGATCCACAGCTGACCTGCCTTCGCCTCAATGAAATCAATTTACAAGAAAGTGAGGGAGCCTTCGTGATGATGGATCATGGATATGAAAACGGTATTCATTGGTATTTTAATACTCTCCTTTCTTTCAATCGTTTCGTTCTTATTTCCTTCCCTTTCTCTTTCCTTTTTTCACTACTTGAAAATTATAGGGGTGGTCGCCCCGTCGCCTGCCGACTGCATGTCTTGGCAATCCTGTATTGTTCAGTGAGAATCTTTGTGGAATACCTCACCAATGTGAGTCGCCTGGGTCTCTCTTTAATTCTGATTAGCATTTCACATAATAAGTTAGGAAAGCGCTTTAATTGATGTTATATTTTGTTTTGCAGAAAATGACTTTACTCGCATTGCATTTGTAGTCTATAATTACTTGCAACTGAAACTAGAGGCCATTTACAGACCACCTTCTAACTTGTTATTCTAAATAGTGATTCATTCATTCATTCCTTTCATATGTAATTAACTAAAGAGATTAGATGAAGACGTGGACATGACATTCTTGTTGTAAACATTTATTATCTTTGCCATCCTCTTTACCATCGTCATCACCATTATCATTATCATCATCATCATCATCATCATCATCACCATCATCATCATCGTCGTCGTCGTCATCATCACCATCTAATTATCATCATCATCGTCATCATCATCATCATCATCATCATCATTATCATCATCATCATTATCATCATCATCATCATCATCATAATTATGATCATCATCATCATAATTATCATCATCATCATCACCACCACCACCACAACCACTCCTGCCATCATCATCACCATCACCATCATCTTCTTCATCATCATCACCATCATCATCATCATCCTCCTCATCATCATCGTCATCATCATCATCGTCATCATCACCATCTAATTATCATCATCATCATCATCATCATCATCCTCATCATCCTCATCATCATCATCATCCTCATCATCATCATCATCATCAACATCACCATCATCATCATCATCATCATCATCATCATCATCATCATCATCATCATCATCATCATTATCATCATCATCATCATCATCATCATCATTATCATTATTATCATCATCATCACCACCACCACCACCACCACCACAACCACTCCTGCCATCATCATCAGTTGCTGCAGGAGCATCTCACCATATATACTCATCGATTTGAATCAAATCACTCTTGTTAGAAATAGGATTCTCAATAGCTTCATTTACATATTTTATTCATTGAACACACACCAGTATGGTTCAGTCTATATTTTTTAATGCACAGGGAATACAATAAAATTTTACAAAATCGTATTATGTACACAATTTTTTCTTTACATATATAATGGTATTTGTTGAAAATATAATAAATGGAAATCATGATTTCATTCTAATATCAAGAAAAAGTTTACTCATATTTACATATATCACAAATCACAAATATCAATATTTACCAATATATTGGCAGTATAGACCATGCTTATATACATAATTACAAATCACAAATCAGGCCTATGTCCTAAAGGTTTTTCAAGAATAACTACAAAAGTTCCTTTATCAATACAATAGTTTGCGACACCAACACATGACATAATACATTTCAAGTTCAATGCACAAAGTGAACATAAATTTTTCGATGTTCATCACTCGCGATAAGCATAATTATTAATTTTCTAATATTTCGTTTACTCACAATAAACTTTGCAGCTGTCATTAAATAGATTTAATAAATATCAATCATATCATAACGAAACAACTTTCTTACCATTCTTTTACATATATATATTTACCACTGGCGTAAATCCCGGGGGGATGGGGGGGATATATCCCCCCCACTTTTCGAGGAGGGGGGGATGGCCTGTACAAACATCCCCCCCACTTTTTACGAAAGAAATAAAAAAAAAATCACAAGAGATAATTGTTTTATTGGTGAAAATTCTTCCTAAAATACCGCTTAACAAATAAAACAATATTATTGAACCATAAAATGCAAATAAAGAGCCAGTTCACCATTTCCAAACGAAATACTTATGTCCTTATTATAACATTGAAGAGAAATCCCTGTTTCTTCCAATTCATCAATGTTGGGGTCTTTGGAGGGGAATACGATGGAATGTCAATTTTTTTTTCAATGTAATCTCTAATAAATAATTAAACCATCATGGGGTAAAAAGATAATAATATTGGAGGGGTATTTGCCATATGGACATACAGTGGCGTAACTACGGGGGGGGGGGGGGGGGCATGGGGGGCACATGCTCCCCCCCCCCCCATCGGCTGACCAAAACAAAAACGGGGAAATGGGGAAAAATAGAAAAGAGGGAGAAAGGAAGAGAAACGTAGTGGGAAAGAAGAAAATATTATTCATTATAATGTTGTATTATAATTATGTTATGTTACATTACATAAGAAATATTTTTATCATAACTTCATGAAACATAATTTGCCCAGGGCCTACGTCTTCATAGTTCCTGGTGCTCGCATTGTCTGTTCAACGAGATATATAATCCTGTTGTACTAAAACATCCCGTTTTCAAGTCAATATAAACTAAATATATTTCCTAGCACTTGAGTTATCATTGTTTTATGTAGTGACATGAGCTTCTTTTACATGATTAAAAAGGTGATTGCCCAATGTTAAGGTCTTCGTATATATAAAAACATTTCCTTCCGTGATTACGTTCGCATTAGTGGATTGGTGAGATATGTCTGCTCTTCATGAATTCCTAAAATCAGTCCTTGAAATGTCCCTTCTTCTGATCTGAATATCAAAAATTTTCAGCTCGCGCTTCGTGCTCGCATCATTTGGTTAATGAAATACGTATGGTCCTAGTTAATTCCTACAAAGAAACCTTAGAATGCCCCACTTCAGGTCTTAATTATCTAAATTTTCAGCTCGCGCTTCACGCTCGCAATATTTGATTAGTGAGATGCGTATGATAATCATGATTGCAATGAGTACAAAAAGTGTTTCATGTGTTCAGATGTAATTCTAATAAAATCAGCAAGCGCTTGGCACTTGCATTAGATGACTATGGTGAGATATGCATACTCTTAATGGATTCCTAAAATATATTCCTTAAAATCTCGCTGTTTGGGGTCAAAATATACGAAAATTTCAGCTCGCGCTTCGCGCTCGCCTTGTTTAGCGAGACAGGTACCTATCATGATTACACAAATTTGATTATAATGTCCCTTCTTAGGTGTGAATATAAAAAATTCAGCTCGCGCTTCGCGCTCGCATTATTTGATCAGTTTCAGAATATGGAAAATACGTGTTTAGGGTGCTTTTCGAGACCCCATGGTCGCGCATGGTATCCACTCGTCAATGGAAGTGGCCCCCCCGGGTGAGATACATATCCGTTCAATGATATTGTCCTTAAAATGTCTCTATTAGGTCAGAATAACTAGCAACCGAGCGCGCTTCGCGCGCTCACTCAGTGATTCGAAAATTTTGCTGGTGCCCCCACAATGCCGTGACCCACGGTATGCCACTGTGGACATATCAATTACAATTCCTTGCATATCTAAAAACATGATAACAAAAAAAAAAGCCAAAATATTTCAGTCATCCCCCCCACCCCTCAACACGGATTTACGCCAGTGATATTTACATTATGACAGTAAATGTCATATATTTTCGTCAATCAAATTGTGTAGTGATGGGGACGTGGTCGGTAAAGGGGGCTATACTGTGATCAGCACCCATTTCCGATAAAAACGCCCTCCGGCCACCACTCACATTTTCTAAATGCCACATTCATAACTACAGTTACAGTTACATAGCTATCGATAAATGGGAGAGATGGGTCAAAGGGGGGGGGGGTACCGCATCGAATTCAATTTTTAAAGACCCCCACATTTGAGCTCAGTGTCCTTCCACTCAACTATATTCACCAATCACTAAATACGATCGTACATTTAAAATAACTTCGTGGCGATTGATGTAAGGAGGTGCCGTGGCCGAGTGGTTTAAGGCGCCTGACTATACATGGAAAATTCCGGGGTTCGATCCCCGGCCGCGGCACCTATGCCGTGAGCAAGGCATTTAATCAACAATGCTCTTTTATCCTGTCTTCGAATAAATGGGTGTACTCTATGCATTCTTGGTAACTAGGTGCATTTGTTGTTGGATAGAAGATGTAATCTGACATTCAAAGTAATCTAAAGTGAGTTTGTGTAGCTGCTGTGATCAAACAACTTAACAAAAGAATCCCCTCTTTTGAGCCCCTATCCCTTTCTAGGGGGTACTCCTTTTATCAAACAAGTTCCCCTATTTGACCCCAATATTACAGTCTTTTCCTTCTGCCCCTGGATAAAGTACATGATTTGATAAAGAACATGATTTGCTTTGATCAAACAATTTCTTGAAGAAAAAAAAACCCGAACTTATTCTTTTGAGCCCCACCTCTTCAAAGATTCCGCCCCTAGTACGTATCAAGATCGAAGCAACCTCCAAAGGTGTACTCAAACACATCACTTTATGACTCACCTGACAAGAGATAAAATGGATAAGCTAAAACGAGACATGAAGATCCAACATTAAGAGCTAAAATGACAGTTATGTTAAAGCATCACGTCCTCAGAGCTTCATCCCCTTTATCCTACCCCATCTTATCCTTTCCTTCCCCCTACCAAGAACCCCTTATGTACCCTAATATTAGCACTAATCCCCCTTCCTTCATATTTCCAAGTAGATGCGTAATCCCCACCTGACAGAAAGGCGCTAACGACACTCATAAAAAAATCGAAAAATGCATGTCATCGTCTTCAATGTTTCCCAAAATTATTAATGTTATAATAGTTCTTGACATTAAAAAAACGAGAACTTCAACTCATGGAGCTTTGGTTTTAAATGCAAATATTAATTATATGTATATCTAATGAATTAGTTTGCTGACGGTAAATCATCCAACTATGTTAAAAATAGGATGGATACGGTCTAAGATTCCCGCTTTCATAGATGCCTACCTACGATCTTCACATATCCTTTTTTAACGACAAAAAGTTTGGCACGGTACCCCAGGGCCCTGGGAACGATTTTTTTTACTGGGGGGTGTTGAAGTAAATTTGACAATAAAGAAAATATGAAAAAAAAAAACGTTTCACTACAAAATGAAGGTGGTTTAGGTTCCGAGAAATTTGACAAGCAAGCAAAAATGTTGTTCATTTTTTGTTACAGTTCTGCCATTTACCGTATCAACCAGATTTCCAGGGGGTGCTGCCTATGGAAAATAACACACGCAGCACCCCCAATTAAAATCTTGGAGGTGCTTCCTCCGCTTCCCAGGGCCATACGATGCCCCCTTGTAACACAGTCATATCCACGAAACCGACTCCAACCGGACCGACAGTATGTCACTGGTAATAACGTATTAGCTTTGATCGGCCTGAAGACGGTTTCGTTGGTGTGATTGTAACCGAAACCGACTCCAACCCGACCGACAGTATGTCACTGGTAATAACGTATTAGCTTTGATCGGTCTGAAGACGGTTACGTTGGTTTGACTGTATCATAAAAATATGCTTATGACTTTCACGAAGTTTTTCTTTAAAAAAATGAAGTATGATACCCATCATAATGCCCCTTCTCGCACCTTACAGCCGATCAGTACTGTCTTTGTTCTTCACTTTGTAGATAGGGGAATACCACGTCAGAACAGGTAACCATCACTCACAATGACAAGATAGACCTCACCAAGGTCTGGGAATTTGTTCATCACTTCGGCCCTCCGATGCATATTATTTATATTAAGAACAAAAAGAAACACATGGTTTAACCTATTAAAATCAGTGACTCACTTTACAAACTTCGCCGCATTTCTTTTTAAGTGGTTTAAGTTGTAATGGAGGCCTCGAAGCAAAGTACTTGCCAAAATTTTACCGCTTAAGTCATTATCTCGTCTCATCTCTCTCCCTCATCCCCTTTCCTTCCCGGGCTCCAAACAAAGAATCCCCCTAATAGACCTCTTTTCCAAGAGAATTTCCACCTTATTTTTCAAAGTGAAGACACCATAAACTGGCATCAGCCGAAAGAGTGGAACTTCAATCATTTCTTGACACAAGAATACCTGCAGCCTACGAGCAAATCAGATTTGTGATTACAAGATTAGGCTTGCGCTAAATACGATTCTCGACAATATCGATTCCCGAGAAAAATTTGGTGTTAGTGATTTGTTCTGATGTGTTACTATGTTCTAGTACATGACTAGGTTTGTCATGTCTGTGTCAATTCCAAATAGAAACGTAGGACCTACTCAAACCTTACTAGTTTGTTTTCATTTTGTGCAGTTGCAATTTGGACTACTACTACTACTACTACTTCTTCTTCTACTACTACTACTACTACTACTACTGCTACGTCTACGACTACTGTTTCTACTACGATGGAGTGGGGGTCAATATATCTCTTTTCTAGGTCCCCCACTTATTACCCGGTGGGGATAATGAGAGAGATTACATAATCATGGTATGATAAATTAAACCATCTACTATTTTCTTAAATATTTAATATCGGAGATCCTTATTCTCAGACGTTGAGAATCATGCCGTCCACTTGCAATGACAATCACTGTGTGGTGTATCTCAACTCGAAAATCCTATGCCAATGCCCCACTCACACCGGGGCAAAACCACTCCCAACCGTCGAAATATATTACGTTAATTCCTATGACAGGCCATCGGTCAGTTTGGACAAAGTTCCGTTGGTGTGACTAGGGCATTGCTTAGCTATGCATGAGACTATCTATTTGAGAGACACCGTCGTAGATACTCCAACTCGATGTGAAGCTGCTGGTTTTCCTCTTCTGCGTTCAGACGTGCAGACTCCTACAGAGAATACAAAAACATATATAAAAAACAAAATAAGAGTTTGAAATTCACACATGTAGACTATGATTATATGATTATATATGACATTCACCGACTTTCGAAGTTTAAATTTGAAATTGCATGAATTTAAATCCTGATTAAAAACTTTCAGGTCACTATATTATACGAATATAAATTTTGCTCGCGCTTCGCAAGATAAAGAATAAGACTATCATACGATACCATGTAATAAATATAGACAAATTGGAAACTCTCTTTTTAAAAATAACATTGACATTTTTTCATAATCTCAAAATTTAGGTTAAATCAAAATGTCACGTTTTGTTAAACAAACCATATTGTATTAATTCTTAAAGATGATCCAATACAACTATGAACTGTTTAATTTTGAAATGCGTTTAAGAAGTCTGGCGAGCGCGACGGTTAGTAAATTTCTATACAACCTTGCTCACACTTGCCTGTCTTAATATTCATCTTCGATGTTTAGAAGAAGAAAAATGGGAATATAGACATCTCGAGGATATATACTCGCACTATTACAGTCCAATTCACGCCTTTCTTTCCCCTATCTTGGCAGCAAAGTCGTCCTATTCTGATTGCATCTAATTTTACGTTTCATTCCTCTCAATTTAATTATCAATATCAACAGCTATCTATATTTTGCGCCCCACACTTTCTATGTTCGGTTCCAAAACTATGTCTCCGGTAAGTGCTCGAAAAGTTTTATGTTGCTTTCATTTAAAACGAAATCTAGGCAAATTACTTCAAACGTGACCCATTGATTGTGTTTGGCATTGAACCGAGTAAGGCCTCGTGAAATAGATTTGATGGGACAATGCATTGTGGGGGCGACACCTTATAAAATGTGTCATTTCGCAAAATCTTCTGGCCCCTTTTTATCGGAGGGTTTGTTAAACTGGTGTCTAGTGACTCAGTGTGAGGTCCTCCTTTCTGGGATGAAGTTGAAGGATGAATTTGACTGGTATGGGGAACGACCTCGAAATTAATAAAAAACGAACCCCTCCCCCAAAACACCCTCAAGAAAAAGCAACCCCAAGAGCAGGCGAGAACCAAATGCATTCAGAACTATTCAAGATTTTTCTAATAAAGAATATTGCGTTCTTAATCGTGTTCTAGTCATTATTTATGACGCACGGGGGAATTCAATTCAAATTAAATCCGTAAAAGCAGTTTCTTCGCATGAAACGTAGAAAATACGCTGAAAATAAACTGTCGTGATTTAATGAACAGTTTTTCCTTTTTTGTAAATTGTTATTGAAGACTAGAAGTATTTCTTCTTGACAAATTATCAAGAAGATATACTAAATTCACCTTCAATTTGGAGGAGTGGGGGGCAACATCCTCCAGACAGAGCACAATTCTTTATCCTTATATCTTCCTTTTTTCTTTGGTTTTGTTGCTTCCCTTAAATGCGCCAACCGTCCCGAAAATACACGAACTGAGTACAATTTGTTAATTTTTTTCCTGTTCATCAACAATGGGTTCGACCTTTAACACATCGAGAAGTGAATATTAATGAACAAGGGATTACACCTCATTGATGCCAAGCCAGCCGCATCAGAGCATAAGAAAGACACCAAAAGGAATGATATTACAAGAAAAGTATGACTCCACATCTACGGCTGCACCAAAGGAAAGAGGTGAGAGCATCGTATCACGCAATCCTTTTATGTTTCGATTGAATCAGAGTGAATTTTTTTTTCTGTTTGATTTATGATACATAATACTTATGATGAATGCACATCGTGTACTGGGAGTTCCCCCGTCGGTGATAATTCACCTTCCGTTTACGTAACCTTCCATAAAAGGGCGTTCTGGGGGTGTTTCACAAAGATTTAAGTATGACTTGTACTTAGATGCAGACGCGTACATGGTAGTGACAATGACAATTGATTTATTGACCCATGTCACCCTTATTCGGGTATTGGAGCCACTTTCATGAACATTTTACAATGTAATCATCTTTTGCATTATAAATATTTACAGACTGTCATTGTCACTGGTATGATCTGACCAATGCGGTCATGCCTTTTATACCGCACGCAACTAGGCATTTAAGTGCGACTGTAATCTTTGTGAAACACCCCGAGGGTCATTGACAGTCACCCTGCCATAATGTTTTTATTTTGATTTGAGACAATATGTAGACACGCATCAGACATTTTGCACAGCGGTGAGAAAGAGACAGAGGTGGGCGAACGGGCCTTGCCCCCTTTTTCTTTTTGCTTGTGATTTGTTCAATTTGCCCCCGCCCTTGATAATCCTGGATCTCCTCAGACTCAACTACTGGCTATTTTTTTGTTCCCCTCTCGTACATCTATAATAACGTCCATTTCAAGTGTCTAAAATGACGTCAACCAGCATATCTATTTTTTTAGTATGGTCTTAACATAATATTCCATACTGGTAAGATATATCTAAACAAATAAAAAATCATGTTATAGGATTTCAATAAAATTCCAATTAAATGATTCTTGAGAAACAATCTGCCGTTTTACTCTTCCAAGAATAATAATTACCAGTAACCATTGGCGGCGATCTCAGAGGGGAGGGGAGGGGGGGGGGGTGCCCCCTTCGAATACAAAAACCCACCAAATCGGTGCACAAGATTCCAGCACTCTGCATTTACTTCCGCCCCTCTCTTTACCCCCCCCCCCCTGCTATGAAGAGATCTAATAATACCAATCATTATCAATAAAAATCTTAGACGACTAAATCCAACAACTTTCTAAAGACATCACGTACACTGGCAATCCGTCAACTCGTCATATCCCCAAACCCTCAAACTTCCAGAAAAAGGAAGAAAATCGATCCATATTTTTAATTTGGAAGACTATTTAAGACGGTCCTAATCCATGGGACGTGATGGGCAGAAGACAGGCGTGAAATATCTATTTTAGTGTTTGACACTTTACGTGACAGAGGGTTTATTAAAATATACAGCCAAAGACGGCATGGAATGGAGGTAAAAGAGAATAAGATAACGTCACTTCCGTCACAGATCTATGATTTTAAAATGTCGTTGTAGATTATGATACCTTATGACAATGAAATCCATCAAACTAATGGAAAGCAAGAAGTTAATATCAGAATAAAAAGTGAAGGTTGATCCTTTATCGATTTGCAATTATTCAACTGTCGACGATGCAATTTTTTTTCAGACCAAGATAGTTAACGTTAACACATTTATTTTAAAAATCTCTGAATAGTTTCAAAATACACTCTTTACCATTCCTAATGGAAATAACACAGTGTTCCACAGTGTATGCCGCAGTGTGTTCACAGTGTGGAACAAAATGTGAAATCACCTTACCACTGTTAAATTTGAGCATTTCAACAGTGTGAATCACATATTCACTTAGTCTGTGAATAGTCACATGGTCGAGTTGTCCCCCGGGGAGTTGTCCGAAGTGTGGAAATATCTTCACACTGTTGAATTTGAGCATTTTTTGACAGTGTGAATAATATTTCACATAGTCCAATATGTGATCACACTGTGTTCTTTTGAGCAGGGATTAATTAAACAATAGGTTAACATCTACCACTGATTTTACAACGGAAACATAATTATTATCATAACTTTTTAAAGCAAAGTTATGGACCTAAAGCAAGTTGTAGGATTCCTCCAATTTAGAATACGATTGACATTCTAAGTCATTGCTAACCAAAGGTTTGATTTGTTTGCTTCCTATTTGGGAAATTAAGTGGAAATCAAACGCATTTATGTTTATTTCACAGTTGTGGAACCTGACAACGGGCTGACAACTCTATCACCGATAGTTATCTTCGGGAAATATATCAAACTGATAAAACAATTTTTGGTCAAAGTTCAATTCAATCAGCATGTTTCACTGTAATAGCGACACAACCATAACAAAGAACAAAGATTAAAATGATACCCATTATTTTCTTTTAAAATACATGAATAAATCCAGAAGGTCCTCATTTAATTACCTAACGTACAAATTATGACAGGACCCAAGAAATAGCTTTATTGTAGAATAATATCAATCACTTAAAATGGCTCGTAATCCTTAACTTGAATCGCTGTCAGTCTTAAAATTCTGTCTGCTACTTGAAATTCAGTAAGATATAACATTACAAAAAGAGAAGAGGAATCTTGAAGACTTTGGACTCACCTCAACGTTGACCCTGAGTTTCATAGATTCCAATTCCTTCTTCATCCTGTCCACTGATTTTCTAAGTTTACTCAACTCGTCATCCTTCTGTCTCAGTTTATTTCGTAAACCCTGCATGTGACCTGTGACCTCACCGTTGATCAGGTGCGGTATCTTGAGATTATTGGCGTAAGGCACGTTGAAGCTCTCGTTGCTGTAGTCACCGACCATCTTGGGAACACTGTTGTGGATGTGTTCTCCATACTTAGGAGGCAATTCCGGAAGCGGTTTGATGAGGATGTCCCCGTTGGTGTGACGGGATTCTTTCCCATTGGTTAGACCCCCTGAGGAACCCAGCTCAATGTTCTGGTAAGTGGTTCCCTGGTGTTCCTGACTATGTACATCACCTTTGACCACCTTAGGTTTCTTACCGCGTCCGAAGGCATCTTCCTTTGGCGGACTCGTCGAAGGTTTCGACGGCGGGGTTCCGTTCGTGTACGAAGGTGACTTTTGTCCGTTGTATGGCGCGGGCATTATCGACGATGGATCACGATACGAGACGCCATATCGTTTTGCTTTGTGTTCGGTATATGCTCTTGGTTTCGGAGGCACCTCCGATATCCTTGACTTTAGGGATTCTATCAAGGACACGCAATGTTGCGGAGAGTTTTGAGGAATCTCTAAGTTTTCGTAGATACTATGGACAGAACAGTCTAGAAGACTACTTTCTATATCATTGTCTGTAAGGTCAGTATTCACATAATTCGTTGTGTCTTCTTCCTCTTCTTGTTGCACAATTTCCTTTGGTCTGAGGGCTTTCTTTGTCCGAAGAACAGGTTCCTCGTCCGGCAAAGGCAACGTGTGATTAAGGTATTTGTTCTCTTGGAGAGACGCTCTCTTCGCGCACTCTTTAGCCAATCTCTCATGCTTCAAATAGTCACTTGTCGTCATGGCGCAGTGCATCTGGATCGTACTGATTGGGGGAAACACCTTGTCCTGGTTCCTTATTAAATAATGGACCAACTGAAGACTAAGGGCAGTGCTACCGAGCAGGAAATTGCCTTCAGCGTGTTGTGGACGCAGTATATGAGGTGCAAAGATATTGGCCAGGTTACCAAGTCCCATCTTGTTTTGCGCCTCAAACTTGTGAACCTCGTGCAGGAAGCGACAAAGGTACTTCAAAAGGTTGTAGTTGACTTTGGGAAGGAGAGCGAGTTGGATGACCAGCTGTCTTCGGCCATCTTCTTCGCATTCTTGAAGACGTTGCATGGCTGGGATGAAGTACCTGCAGTGACGCCAGGGAATGATCGGCTCGGGTAAATATTGAAAGTATCTCTTCAACAGAGATGCTACCGTGTGCGAGCTGGCACTGTAGGCCTCGAAGTCGGGTACGTTACCGCCGTCGAAGATATCCTGAAGTTCCTGGATCATGCTAGTTCGACCATTTAATCTGTAACATGGAGAAGAAAATATGAAGAGTGAAATTAGTATTTTATGGAATTGCATTTTGTAATCATATCCATTCTTTATTTAACCTGATTTTTTTCTTTTATAACGTCGCTAATTGTGTTTGTATGTTTCGATCAAACGTTTTATATTGATTAATTGTTCATTGTGATCGATGTTATTTACCTTAGTTCCGGTTAAACATTGACATTTAGCATGATATCTGAAATATATAATTTTTAATGGCTTCGCTGTACAGTCTATAATCTCCTTTCGAGCAATAGTGTTTATATGAATTTGAGTGGCGTAAATCAGGTCCGACTTACTAAGTATTTGACTCGATTCACGACCAATATTTCCTTGGCTGAAAATTACCAACTTGCATAAAAAAGGTTATGTTTTCGGTTTGCTTTGGTCGCAGTTCTTTGTGTTACATGTAACATTCTCTTTTTGCCTTCAAACTATTTTATTTTATAGTCTACTCATACTGCAAACTTGATGTCACATGAAATCAACTCTCAGTCACCTCCGGGCCGTACCAAATCTTTAACATTCTTGGAAAGCTAACATGAGTTACACCCAATTCTCAATGTTTTGTTCTCCCCCGATGACAGGAGAGGCAACAGTCGCCTTGTGCCAAGGAAGGGGTTCTCCCAAGTTTCTCCATGGTAAGGGCAAGAATCACATTACCTCTAAGAGAAAACGAGATTATTACAACCACCTGTTGCCATGGAAACGAGTGAGTCAAGCTCCTCATGGAGGTGCCTCGGGCAGACGACGCAGACAGTGTTAAAGATAGGAAACGCGTTTTGGCGGGAAAAGGGGCGATAAAAATTGAAAGCTAATCTTGTCCGAAGTATAATGTGCGATGGAATTTCTATTTTCATAATTCAGGTACATTGGAAATAATCCAGGCTTGGTCTTTTGGTATTTCTAAATGATTATTCAATTCAATGTTTTCTCTTTTTTATTTTGATTACTCATTAATATCTAAATAAGTAGAATAAAACGATACAATTGACGATGAACACATTCCTTTTCGAATAAAAATATGAACGTTTTCGAATACAATGATGACATTAATCTTGTTTATATGAATTCTATTGATATATGAAACTGAAATGTAAACCGATAAGACAATTCGTTGTATAGTTCTAATACCAATAAAAACAAAATAAATCCACAAATCTAAATAATATTTAATCGAAATTTCGTATCCTCGCGAAACGACTTTTAACTCTTATAATGAATTAGTGCCTTAATATTCGTATGATGAGAATCGTTTAAAAACAATCATGCAGTAGTACAATAATGACATAAAATGAAATAATATTCTGGAAAAGAAAAAAACAAAAAAATAATTTCATGTTATCAAAACATATGAAAAAGAAATAAGAATAGAGCATAAGGGTGACCTTTTGACGATCAATTTTAAAAGGTATTAACGATCTAATTTGAAAGGTATAAGGAAAAGACCATTATGATTTACTTGCGGTTTGTGGTCAACAATCCTATTTTGAAAATTCCGGACATTTTTAGTTTTTCAATCTCATGTGATTTTGTGATGCGAAGAGTTAATTTTGGACCGATAGAGTGCGATGATTCATGCACGGTCCCCCTATGAAGATTGTTAATTGTGTGATGCCTAGAATCCTCTTAAAAAATACCCATAATATTGAAATTTATAATCACTGCCATTCCACAATTTATGTTCTTTTCTATAACAAGTTTAAGTGGTTAATAAAATATACAACGAATGTATTTATGTATATTTATCATCACAACTTTGCAACTTTTTACAAAATCGAACCAAGTGTTTCTGACCGACAGGTCAGTTATTATCAGATGCCTCGAGACCTCTAGAAAAACTCAGCGATTTATTTCCCGAACTCGTAGACATTTAAAAGATGTTTGTATATTCGGAACGGAAATCATAATCAGCTTATCGTCTGGCTAAAATGGTTACTCATGATATCAAGAGGACATTTCGATGTCAAATCGCATTCTTTGATGAATAATGCATTTATAATTGTATATTGTATTATTGTACAGGCAAACGAAGTCAAGTATGGAGGTCCTATTCTTAATGAAGGGTACAAACCTATGAACTTTCATTTCACTGAAAATATGGTAAGGTACAAATTTACAATGGAGTATGTTACTCCATTGGGTAGCGTTCCTCCCCTAATGCATTCAAATTCATATTTTCACCCAGTTTGTCCGGTAAATTGCCAATTTGTCCACTGCCAACTCGTCCACTCACCACGTGGTCTACCTTCATTTAGTCTAATGCCATTCCGTCCATCAACATTATGTCCAACAACCATTTGGTCCAATAACCATTTGGTCCAATCATCACTTCGTCTAATCATCATTTCGTCTATTACCATTTCGTTTAATAACCAGTTGGTTGGTCTTATACCAATTTTATTTTCATTCATTTTGCACAATAAACATTTTAGTTTAATTAGACCAAATGGTATATGGACTAAATGGCTATTAGACCAACTGGTTATGAGATGGAATTGCATTAGACTGAATGAAAGTAGACCATGTGGTGAATAGACGAACTGATGATAGACCAAATGGTAGTAGACGAGTTGGCAATTTCACGAATTGGCATTAGACGAATTGAAAAAAAAGTTTGTCCCCCACAAAAAAATAGATAATCAACTTTTTTTTCTCTGTCTAAATAAAAAAATATTTATACCCTTGTCTGTCCCAAATACCCTTAAAGAAGACCAGATATTTTTATTATTCATTATTATTATTATTATTTTTTTTTTTTTTGGGGGGGGGGGTCAAATGGCACACCCTCCCTTGTATTTTATAACCCCCTAAAGTAATGGTAATAAAGTAGGACAATGAGAGTAAATATTTATAAATGCATGAATCTCAAATAGAAATTTGAACTGTTTGATAATATTGGTGACTTTATGTCGAGGGTTAGTTTCCATAGGTCAGCCTTTGATCATGTTGATCTAGAGAGTTTTGCCAACCCAGCAATGGACGCCAAGTTCTGCCCAACTATCTATAACTAAACTCTGCATATTTGTAACGATAATGTCTTTGGTTGCGTTCATTCAGATGTTTTCGCCGGTGGCATAATTTAAAAAATTGCTCAGCCTCATTTTCTTCACGTCTCCGGAAAAGAGACGTCACTCCAAATCTAATGAATCACAGTTTGAGATGAATATTGTGTAATCTACCAGACCTTGTATACGAAGCTCGGTGATGATACAGCATTAATTGGAGTTATCGAAATAATCAATTTCCCTGACGTGTAATCAGGTATTTGAAGTTGACGCTAAAACATTTTCGAGACGATATAATTTTGACATGGAGAGAAATTCGATATTATTGTGCAATTTTCGTGAGCGAGCGTAGTATCCCATAGTATTGACCTACTTTGTGAATGAACTATACCAAATCAATATTGTAAAAAGTTGAAGTTTTTTAAAAATGTATTTACTAAAAAAATTGAAGTTCTTGAATCGTCTGTTATTTTGCCCAGTTTGGGTATAATTTAATACAGTGTCTCTGCGAAAACAAAATTCCTATCCTATTTAAGATATTAAATAGAGAGAAGAGAATAATCATAGTCATACTTGATATAAACCAAATCATAAATTGTTGAGAAATATTTTATTTCAAATATATTTTTTAATAATCATGATTCTCTTTGTGTATTTTTAATTTACTTACAAATATCACATTTGTTTATAAACAATACCACTCTCGTTCCCATCTCTTACCTGAAGATTCCTTCCTCGTTCATTCCAGTCTCTCTGAGATGTGATACACACCGCTCCACCACCACGGGGATTTCCCTTGTACATTCCTCACTCTCGTTCACTATGGTATCCTCGAGACTCTGGCCAAAGACTCCTGAAAGGAAAAAAAAGCGATTGGGAGACAAAAGTAACAATTGAATTTGAAAACGTGGAGAATGAATGGGGGGGGGGGGTCGAAAGAAAAGGGCAGGAGTGGAAATAAGGAAACGAGTGACAATGAAAAGAGATAAGGAATAGATAGAGAGGGGTAAGAAGACAAAAGGAAATTAAAAGATAGATACAAGGAGTAAAAAAGATGAGGAAGGGGTGCATGCGATGGACACAAACACGTCAGAGGCAGAAAAAGAGGGAAAAAGATCAGGAAGAGAGGCATAGACTAGGAGAGCAGGGGAGGCGGTAGGGAATTAGAAACATTAAGTGATCATTATGACCAATCTATATCTCCATATAAAAGAGGGGCGGCTCGAATGGATAAAAAATACACAAACTATCCCTAATCATTTACGAAAATTGCATCCATGCACTTTCAAGCTACCCATAAGAAAATGAAAGCCCCGTCTTAACAGATACTTTCTCAGGGATCAAATTATGTGGGCTGTATCTAGGTCGGGTCAACTTGGGGAAACATGCCCCCATATTCTTCCGCAGCGGTAACGCGACTGGCAAGGGGTGGTCAGGTTCTCAAAATGTTTCAAGGTGTTTAGGGGTGTCAAGAATGGATAATTCCTTCAGACATCAGTCTGTCACGCCGAGTCAAATAAATGAAAATCAATATAACGTGTATTTATATATAGCCGAACAATAATTGTGAATTATTGCACTTTTTAAGAGGCGGACAAGCCCCCCCCCCACACTTGCGTTAATAAGCTTTTTATTCAGAACGAATACACGAATTATTAAAAGAAAGAAATTTGAATTTAACGCGCTCATTTTTAAACTTTGTCTTTTACTCTGCATATCTCTATATACAAGTAAGTCAGTCCATACTTTTTTAATCATTTGTTTTCTTTAGAGAAGGCATAAGGAAAGTTAAGATATTTACGAGCACATCATATATGTTGATTTTTTTTTCTCCTATGAAAATTGTTCATTCTGCCCGAGTTTCACTTAATTGGAATTCGCTTTAAATGCAGATATGCAACTTTTTTTCATAGGCATTTATCTATTCTTCCGGGAGAGATAACAAAGAAGGGAATTCAATGAATATACATAAACGAAATTTTTCGAGCAAAAAGTATTTATAAGTCTGATGAAGGATGTAGACTTGACTTCAAGTATTCAGATGTCAACAACAACGTAACGCAGCGTTTGAACGCAAATCAAGAAATCAAACGCAAGTCCTGAATATGCACTTTTGATTGGTTAAAACAAAAACAAGTTGCTTTTGAAATTCCAAGTTGGGTTTTATTGAAACGCATTCTGAAACCGACCCCTGAACAAATCAACCTCAGCTCCACTGAAACCACCCCTTTAGCTTTATAGGGGCATCATGAGGTACCACTCACAATGATCATTGTCTTGTCAAGTCTAAAGGTCATGTTCTTTTCTTAGACTGACCTAAATGTGAAGTTCCCTTCAGGGACTTCAAATCAGCTTTCGGTCAATCTTTAGATCATTAATTGACTCAACAAGTGTTCGTCAAAAAATCACGGAACCTGTACGACTGCCCGCCATTACCTCCCGTCAAAAAATGACAGCATTGATTAACAAATTGGAGATTATTTTCAGTGACGTCTTCAGGCCACCGCACACCTTACGATCAGTCTGCGACCCGATTTTGGAATTAAACGTAGTAGAATTTGATTCTAATATAATATGTAATGTTCGAAATCATCTTACGAATGCCTATGTTCAAATCTGTGACTATGCTATCATCCTAATTAGAATAAAAGCGAATTTAATATCTAGTCGTAATGACGTCATAGCAATCGTATACAATTGGCTACGATTTGAAACTAATTTGGCCTTTATCCCAAAATGAAGGCTTGAAATCATCAAAAATTGTTATATTATTATTCTTTCAGTTAACTCTTTTCATTCACATTTTCAGAAAATGAGCAAAATGCGATTTGTTCTAAAATCGGATCGCGGACCAAGTAGTAAGGTGCGTGGTGGCTTTGAAACAACCCTGATTGGTCAGTAAAGTGACCAATCAGGATTGAGATATCAGGTATCATACGGATTTAGTGAATCTGCATGAGCCCTATACAATAAGGTTATTAGCGACGGATCTTAGGACTTATTGCTAGGATTGATTGATTACATTGATTATTGTATACGATCAATCCTAAATATCAGCCTCACAATAATTATTAATCGCTAAGTTTTATATAACGGGAGCTCTGATTAGTTTAACGTACACTCTCAATTTCAGGGATTTAAAATAAATCCAGTTGGATTGTAGTTATGGACCAATCGAATTCTGGATTTAGTTTGAATGTTCCAGATTCGATTTTAAACCTAAAAAGTACAATTTTAGGATTTAAAACAAAATCTAGAGTTCGATTAGTCCCTAAATACAGTCTATCTAGATTTATTTTAAGTCCCTGTAATCTAGAGTCTAAAGGCCATTCGCAAATAATGCGATACCTGGTTTTCTTACCTCCTCGTAACTTTCGGATTTCTCTTTCCCACACGTCCAGTTCGGCTTGTTTAGGAGAGCACATCATGAACGGTTTGCCAAGAATATCCGGCTGATCCGGATTCTTACCTGTGAATACAAGGAAAAAATTGCGAAAAAAAATATTCAGTTGAAATGACTGCGTGCAGATAGTGTACGCTGGTCGGTTTATTTAGAGACCATACCGTGAATAAATGGCCAAAAATATGTATCTACAATTATTCATGCTCGAAACAGCACAATAAATTCATCTTACTGACCCTATTCTGTTCCGCCAAAAGGAGTTCATAAGAACCCTTGCGTTATTTTAGTTGATTTGCTTTTAATCAACGGCTGTTCACTAAACCTAAACTATTCGCCTTGAAAGTCAATCACAACTCGTCTTTTAGTGTCCATTGTATTTTTCGGTTCTATTATTGTTTCGTTTTAATGTTTTCTTCATTCATTCCATTTTGCTCCGATGAGTGCATATATCGAAAAGCTCCATTATGTCCGTTTAAAAGCTATTTTTTGATTATTTTTTTATTTCAGGGAATCGATTGAGATGGTTCATTCAAGTTGAATGAAGTCATAACAAATAAATGTCTTAGAATGGGTTACAAAGATCGAATTGATGTAAGTGCAATACATGATTTGTATACACCTTGGCCTACAGCGTGATTCGTTAAACTATCTTTATTTTGAATATAGCTGTGTTATAATAGCGATTTTTTGTCTGAGGATACAGAAAGTTGCCATCATAACCCCCGCTTCAGCTGGAGATACCACTTTTTTTAAACGGCGCTCAATGCATTGAATGAATAAACTGTGCCAGGTATCCATTCATCTCACCTGGGTCGAGTGCAGCATAGTGTGGATAAATTTCTTGCTGAAAGAAAACACGCCATTGCTAGGATTCGAACCAACGACCCTCTGTTAGAATGTCGATACTCATAACCACAAGCCCACGACGCACCAACATTACAAAGAACGTTAGGGCGGGGACTGGATCAAGACAGATATGCTCCAAAATACATATTCATCCAATTTATTAAATGATTTGTCTACATTTACTTGTAATGATTTTTACAAATTGTGGATTCTGAATTAATTTCAAAGTGAAATGAATACATTCACGTTATTTCGTACACATTGTTCTTTGCCCATCCACCTCCCTATACCGTATATCTCTTTTTTTTTTTAAATCAATAATATCCAGTTTTATTCGTTAGCACCTTTCTTGTTTTCAACCATGTCAACATCCTTTTGTAACTTTTTTACTATCATTCTACCTTTTGATGAAATTATTCTAAATACTTTTAGGAGCCTTTCTACCCTTAAAGGTTAAAACATGCCAGTTGCTTTGTTCTGGTTGATTTGATCGTGATTTTGAAGCTGATCCAAAACGCTCGTGTTTTAAGGTCATTAACACACCGTGAATTTGCCTCCAAACCAATGTAACCTATCTCAAAGACCGAGTTTATTTTCTTACTTTGCATCGTCGGTTTCTAATAATGGTAAAATGCACCCTTATGTAACATATAACACGTATTAATACATGATTTATCTATCGGGGCGTTACTAGAAAATGACGTTCCATTCCAAATCGAGCGTTGATCCCCATGCAAATTAATTTAGGGCCTATATATTCATTTAACTTACGTACATTTACAGATAGAGCAGGAGTGGGGGGTGTTAGGGGCCATTACCCCCAAAAGTTTCATGACCCCCCAAAAAAAACAAAAAAAGGAGGATAACAAGAGAGAAAAAGAGAGCAAAAATTGGGAAATATGAAACTTTCTGAATGGTATGTCAAAATTTATCATAAGATTGGAATTTAGTACTAACATTTAAAATGTCAAGTTTTTCTCACTCGCAAGTCGCAACTCTTTATTTTTCCCGCTTCACCAAGTCTGGACCCTCAAATTTTTTCGCTCATTTAATACGCTACGGAGTCATGTGAAGAAACGGAAACTTGTAGTTGATTTAATTTTCTTGTTACGTCCCATTTACACTTATTTTTGGACGTACATGTAACCTTGATCAAGGAGTTTAAAACAGTTTGAAGCTCCTTGGCTTGATGTACAGAACCTAAGGTTCGTGTAACGCCCAATCAAGTATTTTTAATTGGTCATTGGAATCGAGAAAACCTTGACACAATACTCACACACTTTCCACTCCTTGGGGAGCATTCATCAATACCGTAATAAAAATCAAAACATGACTGTATTCAGAAACTGAAACAAAAGTCTGATCAGCAGGCTATGACGTGGTGTAACATACATTGGCTTCGTCCTATGAATTCGAGAACCTTTGAAATAAAATCTCAGTTTTTCAGAAGAAACAAAATGAGAATGATTCAGGCTCGATGACACATTTAGCCGCCAATCCCTGGAGAAAATGTGAAACATTACTCACGGGTTTATTCAACCTTTCAAAAGATTGTTATAAAGGCTTGTTTTTCTCCTCAAAACCCCGAATATTCAAAGTAAGAATTAAAAGAGTGATAATTGATGATTATTATCTGTTTTTAAATATGATACGTAATATTGATTGATGAAGTGTTATGTCATACACAAAAATGTGCATTTTATGGGAATGTGCATTTGCTCTGAGGCGAAAAGAATGTTTAAGATAAAATCTTGATTTTTTTTCAATGATAACATTTCTCTACGTGTATTGCCACTTTCCGATTATTTACTTCAGCCTCTAAAAACTTCAACTGAATCCTTTCATCACACGAACAAAATAAAATCATCCCTTTTCACCCAAAATGCAACAATTACAATATTGTAACAATAATATGTCAATTTCTATGTGCATATATTCAACTGCGCTTTGATACGTGGTATCATTATTATTACCGCGGCCGTTGCTGAGCCGCCATATCGGCGCTAAAGCGTCAAGGAATAAATCCTACCGGGTACCCATTCACCTCACCTGGGTCGCGTGCAGCACAATATGCGTAAATTTCTTGCTCAAGGAAAACACACCATGGCTGGGATTCGAAACCACGTCTCTCTGATTGAAAGACGAGAGTCTTAAGCACTGATTAAGCTAGACGTAAAATGTTTCCTAGGTAATTGGTGATATACCAGCTTGGCGTTCACCAGCAAAAACGCTGTCCTGCCGAGTTCCTGCGGGAGTTACCATAAACAGAAAACAGAAAACAGACCACACGCCCCTACAATCTGACACCCTTTCCTGCTTACACTGCAAAACTCCGGTGTTGATTTACCACCAGCCCCGAATCCACACCAGAGAAGTGTTAAACAACACCAGTTTGGTTTTGGTCTAACACCAAACCAGTGTTTATACAACACCAATTAGTATTCAAACAGCAGATTCCAAACTAGTGTTATTTCAATACTTCTCTGGTGATTCTGGGCTGGTAATAAATCAACACCGGGTTTTTTGCAATGTACAGCCTTTAGGAAAAATGGAAATATGCCTCTTTTGTAATTGTTTGTAGTTGGAAATCAGGGCCTAGATTTATCAAACGATAAATCACAAACTGGTCTTTCATAAGGTATCTCAAGAGAAGTTTGCGATACGAACGAGAGTCCCTACAAATTGGTCAGGCTTCTGACTCTGCACCCTCATAGAATGCGACCAAATAAAAGGAGTTTTGTATTGTTATCGAATGCGTGTCCGTCTTTAAAAAAAATCATAACAATAATAAATAAGATACAGTCATATGGTCATACAATGAAAATAACATTAGGAAACGAAGCTTCGACAGACTTAATTGATCATCAACATCATTTTTAAAGAAAGCTAGAAGAGTAAATAAGACTTCATCGAAAGAAGATAAAGAGATTAATTGGGAACGAAAACCCACGAATGATCGCCAAAAGAAAAAAAAACCCAATAAACTTCATCTGCCATTGAAATAAGTTAGTAGCGTCAGAGGTAGATCGCTTTAACATGTTTAACCAAATATGTTGCAGTGATGGGTACGAATTGCTCGGCGTGACATACATGACAGAGCAGCGGTATATTCTGGGGTTTGCGTATCTTAGTTAAATTAATAAATTAAATTTAAGTCAGGAAAATATCAATTAAACTGCACTTCCGGAAGTGATAATTCGTCTTAAAGGGAAAGCGTCGCGCAACCCTAACTCAGCAATGAACATGCTTTTGATATTGGCTGTTTTGGGAGTGTGCTTTTTGATGAGTGACGAAGCGAAAATTTGGCGGGAAATTTTTTAATTCTTTTTCAGTAATATCGTCTGCTCGATGTTTTGCCTTGAGGACAATAGGAAGGCGGGCTGTTAGAGAGAGGAAGTAAAGAACTATGAGTCCGCCTAAAAACAAGGAACCGTATACCCGTGACAGGGCAGTCAAACATCGTTTGGGAATCTCTTAGGACAGGACGGAAAGTGAATGTGATGAGAATAAGCGATAACATTATGAACTTTTGACCATAGTGATGACATCTTGAGAGCCAATGGGGGATTCGTTGCTTATTTTAAATCACAAGTATGATCATAGACATGGCACAGAAGAAGCACTTTAATAGACTTTTGAGGAGAACTGTTCCGCTAGCTAGTGTTCTGCCATGAGCGCTGAAGGGTTGTAATCTATTGTCAGCACTAGCGTGCAGATGGGGGCAGGGTGCTTACGGGTCATGCATGCCACCATCTTCCACGACCACGAACAAATTGGAAAAAGAAGAAGAACAGGAAAGCAAATTAAAGCAAGATGGTGAATAGATGCATTTTTTCTGAATGTTATGTAAAAAATCTAACGCAAAATCAGATTCCCATTTTAAAATGTTTTTAAAATGTTGCTCGTTCGCTTCGCTCGCTCAGGACTCTAAATGAAGCACATGCCATACATATATAAGTTCTTTCGAACGATAACATTGGGATTTATTCGCGGCCACCGAAGTACGCCGCTATAGCGTTAAGAATACTTGCAAAAAGTTACGAAAAGCTTTGCTGTTGTTGTAAAAAGAAATTCTCAGCAACAGAGAAACATTATCATCAAACTTTACGATATCAAAAACAAAACTGTTCATTCTGCCAGCATGCTCTGGAAAATAGTCAAAAGCAAGGAATCTCTTTGAAGAGTAAATTGGTGAAATGAATTGTGCATGAGGACTTCTAAATTTAGAGACTGGAATTAGACGTATAACCGCAGAGTTGATCAGGGAACATTTGTGTTTCATTAGAAGGGTGTCGATATTAATTCATGTGATTGTGATAGTGTGGATTTAAAGTAATAACGGCTGAACAGGGGTGATGGTTTTCAATACTCTTGCCAAAGTTGAAATGTTGTTCTGCCAAGATCTAAGAATGGATGCTTATTAAATAAAACGATGTTTATCGCGCCTTTAATGCCCATTTTAATGTAGATTTCGCGCCATTTTAGGTCCAAGAAGTGCCAATAATTATTATATTCCCTATCACTTGAATAATCACAACAAATCATGATTTTAATAAGGGAAATAACACATTTTTATTATTTTGTCTATAGAGGTACTAAATATAAAGAATCATCGATATGTAACATCTCTTATATGGGAAAAAATGCGTTCATATAATGTCAGTCGTCCTTGTACTTAAAATATTTCCTCATTTTTGCCATGTCTCTGTGTTTGCCATGGCCCACAAGGTAGACATACCTTTATGAGATTGTATATTGTTAGTCATCACCCCAAAGTGCATAGTGTGTAAAGGGATATTCTAAAAGTGTATCAAACAAACAAAACAAACTTGATGATATTTCTTCGATGTTTTTTTTGTTACATTTTCATTCGGTCGTCATCATGTTTACACTTTGTGCCATTTTTAAGACCCAGTATTTTGTTAATTGTCAGTACTTTTGGTATGTGTACTGTTAGAGATTCGACGCTCTAATTGCATTTTAATTAATTCTTGTCGAGGGTATTTTTATATTTCTAATATATTTTGGATTCTTTTTGCACAAAGATGCATCTTCACATTGTGTTAAGAAATGCTAAAAATTCGACATATCTCATAGGCTTATTTGGAAAATACATATGTAACAGAATTGAAGTGGGTGGTGACAGCTTTCGACGAATGATTCATGAATGTTCTTTATCTCATTCGTGACCGAGTTTGAATATTGGTTGAAACTGACCTTCAGAAAGTGGGGCTTTTTGCAAAGTCATCATGTAAATGTGCTATTTTTAGATGGATAATTATCACGTGATAGCGTGCCGTGTGCAAAGGTTCTTGATGAAGTCATAACAGCCCAATTCAGGTTCCGTGGATCAAAGTGATAGCCCAAATCAGTGGAAATGAAATAGAATGAATTTGCTAAAATTTGTATGATTGATACAGACGAGTGCTACAACAGATGGAAGTTCAGATAAACAATGAGTATCCCCCAATCGAAATGCTTTCAACAACCCCTACTAATTGCTCATCAGAAAGAAAACTTATACACAAATCTGAAAAAAAACCCGGATCATTATCAATATCCTTCGGGTCCGACTGCTATTCACTAATTATTGTAAATTTTATAATAAAATGCCCCCAAATTACAAAAGAATTAATGTAATTAGAAACATATCTCACAAAGAGTTGTAATTATGATTTATACTTTCTTTATTTCACAATTCATATAGTCTTTTCTTGAGGGGCGTCCTTTTCAAGCCTTTGTGCTTAACTGTCCCCTCCCATGTAATGACTGTTCTTACCGTGAAATATTGTCAATTCACTCTATGTTGTATTTTAAATTGTTGCATGGAAATAAAAATAATCAATCAATCAATCAATCAATCAATCGATCAATCAATTTTCTGTAAATCTGTAAATATTTTAGATCGTTAAATAATGACTGAAATTGGTCACATGACATGATTGGGGCTAACCTCGATTAGCATGTTGTTATTAGTATATTTGTATTATTTTGGTGTAATGTCTCTTGGAAAATGCACTAAACAGTGGAAAATGGTTATACATGTATATTAAATTCAATCTAACTAATTTATCGAAAACTTGAATCTAAAACATTGGGTTTGGTATTTTCTGTAATAACTCGATGATGCTCAAACTAAATCCCAATTATATTCTCAATATCTGATATAATATATCAATATTATTAGATTTTTCTGCTGAATATTTTGAAACGATTCACTTTCAGAACAAAATTATCTTCATGCTAATTGCAGACGGTATCATGACTATCGGTCGGAAAAAACTATATTATTCGATGCAAGCTTGCCTAATTTTAATTCCTTAGATTCGTACACAGCAAGTTGCTGTCGTATTTTTAAAATTAATTGTAATACAACATAAACATGCTATCAGCAACATGTAAAATGTGTTTTTCAGCATGTCCGTATCTTTCAAATAAGAAGAAATCGACAATTAGACCTGATTATCGTTTCATATAAGAACAGTGATAGAATGACCAAAACGAAAACTCAAAGGATACTCGTATTATTTGTTTTGACTCGCATCTCAATCATCGTGAACGAGGTTGTAATGACGTCATGATAGAGAAGACAAAACAAAAATGAAGAAATCAGAAAGATTTGTACATTGCTATAGGATCCGGAAGTGGCGCGCGCAGTGTAAAACGATCCGGGCGAGCGGATATGCAGAAAGGGGCTATACAGGCGGGGCCTTACTTCTTGGAGGGGGTAATTGAGCCCGATGCCATTCTAAAGGACAGGGCAATTTATCGTGATGATAAATGAGCAGAGGAAGTCGAAATTGAGCTTCTGCTCCAACTGTTCTAAAGTGAATCTTCGAAGCTGAACAGCTGCTGTAGAAAGTGTGACCCATTATTTCACATGGGGGCTCTAATCATGCCAGTTTGCATTACAGCCAATTCTTACGGTAACCGAATGTGAATAGCAGTCTCGTGTCCATTTAAAAATCCCCCTATATCATGTATATGTACGCCAGTGACCACCATATGAACGTGAGCTCCCATGAAAAAAATCCAAAGGTGAACTGGATATTTTTTAGCACGTTAAGTTTGAGCTTGGTGAATTTGTCCTATATTCATATATTTGCACTATCACTGTAAAAACAAGATGATCTCTAAAATCATAAAACACATTTCGATATATTATTAAAAAAGAAGTTGTAATCCACAAGCTCTGTAACCACTTTTTCCACATCAATGCCATTCAATGGGACTTAAATAATTAGATAATAACTAAGAATTAGTATTTCTCAGAAAGATGATTATTATAATCGAATTACAATACCACACTTTATATAAAAGTGTGGGGCAAAGAAAAGAGGAATGCAGTAGCAGAGAGAGAGAGAAGAAGTGGGTACGAGAGAGTGTAAGAGAGGAGAAGGATATAAAGCGCGAAATAGTAAACGTTTGATTGATTGAATTACTAGAATACTTTATTCCTTAATTAACAACCCTTTACATAAAAACAACAGTCATATTTCGTTTCAAAAGTGAGTCATGATAAACATTTCGATATGGTTCATATTTCGTCAAAACTTAATTCTCCGAATACCAGACACAAATGTAAATGGCTTTCGATTTCTTTCATTTCATAAAAAAAGGTAATATGAGCTGGAAATACTATGTTGCTTAATGTATAATAATGTTGCCTAATAACATTGCTTATAATGTAACATGCAGTTGCCTAATGTTTCTTAATTTTTCTTCATATTTGTTTGAATATAAACTGGGGCACTGACACTGTAGAACCAATGTGTAAAGTTGCTATACCATTATTTTCACATGCACCATGAGTAAAAACATAAAAAAAAACAAGAACAAAAACATGTAGATGGCTAATATTCCTCTGGTAAAGTGACCCATGCATGACACAGGACTATCATGAAATAATCGGGGCTGTTTCCACAAAGCTTTTGGTTAATTTGCTCACGACATTTCGAACGAATGATGTATGACTTTACTGAAGTGTTAGTGTATAGTACTTTTCAGCTTTATCAACAATAATGTACATATATATACTTGGAAGATGTCTTGCCGATGACGCATCGGTTTAAAGCATACACCCTTCCCCTTATCCTTATAGGAGCGAACATTGCACTCTTTTTTATAACACACCCCTAACAGGGGTCATGTTATTACCCCAAGCTCTTTCTAAATTATAATATGTAGGGCAACGTGAGGGTAATATACTCCTTAATATAACTTTAGCGGGGTAAAAAGTGTCCCTTTCTCCTCATGGCACTCGAAACATGGGAAAATGTTATTACCCCAACCATGCCTTCCAAGTTTCTCCATCAACGAAGGTGCCTGTATAATACATTCCATTCTTTCTTGTAAATATGGGTAACCAGTGGGACCAGTGCACGAAGTTATTACTCCTGTACAATTTTTCTCATCATATAGTATAGGTGTAGCTAATGGTGTTTAATAAACTTCTCATTCTTGAAAACAACGGGAGGATACACTCCTTACACTGCACTTTTCTCAACAAACCATTAACAAGATGTCAAGTTATTACCCCCTATAATGTATACTCTCATAGTCTGTAACACAACGAAGGGGTTTGTGGTGCATTCTCTTCACTCTTGAAAATAAGGGGGCAAACAGGGCACCGTTCTCCTCAACACACTCCTAACATGAGGTCATATTATTACCCCTATACCCTCTTCTTAAACAAAATTTTAGACAGCGAAGGGGCTCGTAATACATTTTTTCACTCCTGAACACTATGGGGGCAACAGTGTACCTTTCTCTCCAACTAACTCCGTATATCAGAACATAGGACCCTGTTATTACCCCTCCTTTCTAAGCATAATGTGGAACAACTATTGTAATACCATGCATGGAGATACGGTAAAACTTTTCCAACCCTCACGAACGTAAGGGGGCAAACGGTGTACTTATCTCTTCAAAACGCCCCTAATAGTACCCCTGTCTGTTTCTAAACATAATGTGGGACGCAAATGGGGTTTGTAAGGCATTCTTCACCTTACTAATGCAAGAAGGAAATGGTATAACCCTGTTCTATAAATCATAACACTGTTCATGCTTTGCTCCATTTTCACTTTACACAAAATGACGTAGATGAACAGAATACATAGATTTCAAAATGTAAATGCCAGGTATTTGTCGTTCAAATTCTGTAGAACCAAAGATTTTTAAACTAACATGTCAAATGTATGTATGCCTAATAACCCCCCAATGTCCGAGTGAAATTATCTCGAAATACTTTCTTAAAAAGAATTTCGTCCAAATACCATGGCATATACCACTTATTTGCATAACGTTACGGACTCTCATCCCTACTAAGACGAGGAGTCACAGGGGGTTACCGTAATTAACTCAATTTGTTTGAGAAGCATTTCGTCGTAGGAATAGTATACCGCCGTGATTAGCTGCAAATTAGATGCGGAATATTTCAATTTTACAAGCAATCAACGGTCCTTGTCTATAAATATGACAAACTTTATTTGTCAAAACATACTCAAGGCTTCAGTGAAAGTTTGTGCTTTGATATACAGGCGATCTCCGGGATAGGACTATCATGACTATACAGCTGTATAGAAGATAGTTTTCCGAGGGGCGGATCCAGGATCATAGAATTGGGGAGGGGGTTCAGTTATTTTCTCTTTGCTGACAAACCAAAAAAGGAAGAATAATTTATCACTCCATGACGGACGATAATTATCATAGAAGCCCATACAGAGACTACATAAACAAGATGAATTCAGGGGCACGTCTTATATTAGATTGTGATTGACTATGATTGATCTTAAATTGTGTAATTTAGAGATAGGAACTGAGATCAATCTCGATTTGAATTTGTCTGCTCACTCTAAAAACACTGAATAAAATTTTACCCAATATTGGGCAGAAAGGGAACATGCATGTTTGCAGAGTATTTTCTTTTACACCATATTCATGATATTGGACTATTTCAACGCAACATTGCGTAAAATTTACAAAATATTTTGTAACTTTTTATCCAACCAACATGCATATTCCAATTTTACCCAATATTGGGTAAATTTTTTTTAAAGAGTGTTTGTTTGGATGATTTTTTTTTAATTCTGCGTTCCGACAAAATACAAAAAGCAATGATTACATGGTATATCACATACTATATAGTAGTCTAGTGTACTTACACTTATCTGAAATGAACATGGTGTTGAATATACAATTTTAATCATTATTTTAGCTATTAATATAATGAAATATATTACAAGTCAGAAGACCATCATCGTTGATGTGAATCGAAGTTTATTCAATATTGGGTAAAAAGGGAATATGCATTTTTGTTGGGTAAAATGATGCCATAAACTGTATAAATCATACCCAATATTGCGTTAAAAAATGACACACCAAAAACATGCATTTCTCCTGATATGAGACAAAATCTTATCCAAGAAATATATAATATGATCCATTTTTACCCAGTATTTGGTACTGGGTAAAATATTCAATCCCCTTTTAAAGTATTATCAAAAGTCTTTGTGATGAGACAGATCCCTGGTTTCATGTGCCTGGGAAGGATTTAATATTCTTAGAAAGTAATCAATTAATGTTTCCCATCCATCAAAACAATCAAGCTCACGTGTAAGGTTGGGTGGGAAATTTCGTCTGTAACATCGCACCGAAGATGCTTTGTCTTACGTTACGGTCACACCTAAAAAAAACCCGGACTTTTCGCATTTACTACAGAGAAACACTCTACAACACACCAAATTCTTTGAACGACACAATTATTTGCAATTGTTCGTCCGGTGCAAGTCTTCGGATGATCTGCTGTCCCAGTCCACCAACTTTCGACAAAAGCCTCTCAGCTCTCCATCGTGATTTTAATTGCATTTTCAAAGGAATCGATGTGTTGTAGAGAGTGTTTCCGTAGTAAATGCGAAAACTACCTACTGACTTCAAACCGACAGATGGAAATAGCGTAATAGCTCTTTTGTTTGTTTTAAAATCACATTTTATTTATACCTCATCATAACATTTGAAAACAGTGTATACATGAAATCATTAACATGACTGATTCATAACTGCTACATAAACAATTTAACTTTGTTATTCCGAAAGTAAACTTAGTGTCAATCTATACTCATTTTTTGACAATTCATGTCAACAAAAGGAATAGTCAAACAGAACAGAATCTTCTAAAAATATCTACGCAAATACACTATAGATAAATCTCAAGTTGAACATGATTTTTTTTTCATTTACAATATAATTGAATAAAAATAATTGGAGGAATTTATAATAAAAACAAAATCACAAAACAAATTGAACATAAAAAAACTCACACACTCAGCCACGCTTTGACCCCTCTCCGATAAATTATGCATAAGAAGAAGAAAATAAGAAAGAAGGAGATAAAAGGGGAAAACAAAACCAAAACAAACAAACAAACAAAATAAATAATACGGACCTCACCAAGGGAGGACTGCTCCCGGGGTAGAGGTCGGTTTGGAGTCGGTTTCGTTGGTGTGACTGTAACACACATAACGAATGGCATGACAGGCTCCATAATAGATCAGGATAAATTAAGATATCGGAAGGAGTCCCCCTCCTCGTGTTGTCCAATAAAAGCCATATCCTGTCACGTTTTTTACACCGGGTCTAAATATAGACCTGGAACTCCCAGTGAGGGGTCCAACCAGGGCAAGTTATAGAGCACCTTGAACTGAAATCCGGAACAGGCATTAAATTCAGGATGATTATGGGATCACAATGTTAAGTGGTATTGTCTCCTCGTGGATAAAGGGTTAATGCAAGAAATAGAGTAATGCGAAAACCTCCCAGCATGGATTCAAGTGGATGGAACTATTGCAAAAATCAAATGCAGCCATGAGCTGTCGATTCTACTTGCCAATAATCAACTCAGTATTCAATGTCATTTTTGTTATAATCATAAAACTTCGAATGATTTGGGGAATGTATAATTTTTCTTCTTTGTGCTCTTGTTCTTTTTTTTTCCGAAAAGCTTATCATTTTAATGGGTCTACAGATTAACAAACTTGTTTCCATGTATGACAATAATCTTACAAAGCTTTTCTTTGAAGACAAGCATAAATCAATTACTCTCTGTATGTTGGCATTCGTGTTTCATTGATGCTATATCTGTGGTAATATATATTACATTAACTATTGCAGATTTTCATGTAAAGGTAATACATGAACATATTAAGTAATCCGTCGTGGACCTTTTTTAAGTAGTCAAATATACATCTCCATTGTATTTTATCTGATATGCCCTAAAGTTTGATGTTTCCAAACCTTACCCTAAACCCTACCGATACTTTAAATTGCATGTTGATACTGTAGTAACTAGATATAATAACTCAACATCTTCAGTAGAAAGCAGACATAATCAGATAAAACTAAGAGAATATGAATATTTACATGTTTTTGGAAATGACTTACATCTCTTTAGAGCAAGGCACCATCCAGTATCCAGCAGGTGATTTCAAGTCCGGTGTTGGCCTTGGTGTTGGTGTTAGTGTTGGAATTGGGATTGATTCCCTAGCTCCAAAATCTATTCTGAGTTTGTAAAACTGATCCAGATCACATTATTAACATCTCAACAACTAGTGAGTGACTTTTCGGGACCATCTTCATTTTATGTTTGGTGTTATAATCGTGCGAAAATTGACCTAACACCAATACCAAAAGGTCAACACTGAACTTGAAATCACCCACTCTGTCTGACTACACTAATACAGTGAAACCTGTCTATAGTGACCACACAAGAGAGACACAAAATTTGGCCTTTATAGACAGTGGCTGCTATAAACAGGTTCTTATACTCAAACTACTGCTTCCATGGGAATAAGTTTTAGTGATCACTATTAGCAAGTGGCTGCAGCTATAGACGGGTTCTTATTCACATACAGTAATTATATGTAATCTGCTCCTTGGGGGATCGGTGCTAGTGGTCACATTAGGCAGGTGGCTGCTATGGAGAGGCGTCCACAGGTTTGACTACAGATGCTGAATCTATTTATGGGGCATTTCTAATCACTTTTGCTACCTTGAATTATATGTCGAGACACATGAGGGTTTCAAGGTAATTGATTATCTTTTATTTTTTATTTTTTGAAAACCACGTTCGAATGGAAACCACATCACAATGACAAAAATGTTGCTACTTACGTGGGACGAGCTCGAGAACGAATCCAAGCGGCTCCTCTGGATCCTTACTGGTCCTGGAGATCATACGGCATCCATGGAGCGGGACGGAGCCGGCGTGCTTGAAGTAATGGATCCGGTCATTGGTGAGTACAAACCAGTACTGCTTCCACGGACGGAACGGGATGATGCTGGGGATGCGACTGATGAGCCAGCCGGACCAGATGGCATCTTTGCGGTTGAAAGGTGGGTTGTCGATGTGATGCGGCATGGTGGGGTGTATATGGGCTGGTGCCTGGATGATTGGGGGTAAGATTGGTGGAAAATGAAAGTAAAAATTGGGGTTTAAGGGAGATAATGTACTTTTTGTAGTTCATTTTCGTATAGTGCTCCGAGCCATGGCAACACCTTTTGGAAGGTGACGTTAATAATCATATCTGAATAATATTCGTCTGCCATGGACATGATGGACACGATACCCACGCAGTTCGATAGCCCATTTTACCCCTTCTTATTCCTTCTCCCCTACATCTCCCCTCCATACACCTGCCTGCTTCCCCTCCTCCCCTCCTCCTCCTCCTCCAATGTTCCTTCTATCTCCTCTCCCCTCTCACCAGGTTCCTCTAAAATCATCTACGTATAGGCCCGAGTCCAATAACCATTAAAACGTTTACATCATAACTTGAGAATGAAACAAAGATTTGCTTAATAGATGTCGGGTGGCACTAAATTAGTTTTGCTGTTGGAAACGGTTCAAATTCTGAATCATGGTATTATGCAATTTTCAGAACAAAGCTGCAAAACACGTGTCATATGATTATCGTCTTATTTCCTTTCTTGTTTTCACAAAACCACCTCCGTAGCATTTCTACCTACACTTAGCTGCTGATAGAAACGTGTGGAATCAACTTCTCAGTCTCAGAAAACAATAAGATATTTCGAACACCTTTCTTTTCGTAAAGTTTAACGTAATCTTTTTAATCCATTTCTTCAAATTTTTATTAATGGAATCAACTCGGCCTTATAAGTGGTAGTCCTTTGATCGTACCCTAATACCTTAACATAAAAAAGTAATCTTACAGAAGTCGGTATGATTTGCAAATCAATCCCAGTTCAACTACTCAATCCAAGATTATCAGTGAGAGTTGATAGATTATACTTTTCAGACCGCAGAGATATTTGATCACATTCGCGTCTTATCTGCGGTTTGCATTGCGGTGAATACCCGATTAACTTGAAGTTGATTAGAGAGTACGTAATTCGGGATGACGAATTAAATATATTTTCTGGAAAAAAATTGATGATTAAATCTACCCCTGGATTAACATGGATGCCTGGATGGGGATTATCTTAATCCATCGATTACGATTATCGTTTGGATTATTGGATGATGATTGTATGGGTTAGTATTACCAGGATTCATCGAAATGTCTGAACAAGTTATTCATTCAACATCTAAAAATTTCGTCATATTCTGAGAAAAGTGAGATATGAAATGAAAGTGGAGAATGAGTGAGAATAATAAAAGGGAAGACATTGTAAGATGGACAGAGTGTATGTGCACTCTAAAAACACTGAGTGAAATTTTTACCCAGTATTGGGTAGAAAGGGAACATGCTTGGTATTTTTTCCCCATATTGGGCAAATTCAACGCAAAATTGCGTAAAATTTACAAAACATGCATGTTCCCATTTCACCTAATAATGGGTAAACCGTTTTTTTAGAGTGTGTGTGAGAGAGAGAGAAAAATAAAGAAAAGAATACAGAGAGAGCGTAAAAGACAATTCCAATATATAGAGAGAAGAGGATTACATAAAGTGGAGAGGGATGGGTATTGAAGGTTGAGAAAAACAAGAGAAATGAAATAAATGGATGTCACACATGACTTTGTATTCAGATAGGAGTGCTTTAAGCCTATTCAAAATTTTCATACACCTTCATCTACAGGTGATATATAGGCCTACCGCAAAATAACCATTATACATACTTTACATCGAAACAGATTTTAAGCCCCTTTTCGTGTTTTAGAGGGAAAAGGTGTTTCGACTTTCGATAGAAGATCATTGCATTCGTACTCTATTTGTCACCCACGTCTCCCCCACATCGACACATATGCCTATACCTCTGTCTCACCCCCCTTATACATGCAGCCCCCTTCCATCGTCGCGATCAGGTACTTTTATGCCTATCCTCCGTAGCATCGTGTAAACAGGAAATTCAAATATTCCAATAAGTATAAATTGCATCCACTGGGGCAGCCTAATAATGCTCAAGTTCATTCACACTGGGATGTCTATACATGGCAGATTCCCCTGTCTACCTAATAATAGGGTTACTTCACACAGTTGTCATAATTTAGTCGAGTGCTACGGACCACCAAAATGGCCAAAAATAAATAGTGTCACACATATGAAATGATAAAAATTATATAAAAATGTAGAAAACATAAAAACAAAACCAAAGAAATAAAGATAATTAAAAAAATGTAGTTAGCCTAAAAGTCATTATACGATGTTATGCAAAATAAATTGACTCCAATATGATTTTGCACGCTTTATTTCTTGTTTTCTTCAGTAATCTGGCAATATGTGATAAAAAGATGACGTATTACAAAATACTAAGGCATTACAATGAATCCCTAGTGGTCATAGTGCTTATTAACAGGGTTGGTACCACGTGGGTACAGGGGCGGCCGCTAATTTTCTAGTAAGAATAAAGGTACAGAAATAATTAACGAAGGAGAAAGTAATTCAACGAGTGTGCTGGGTATAGGTGAAACTAGACATAAACGATTTTTAATTCAGAAAAAAAGGTCGCATTTAAGTTACCTTGTTCTCTATTAAAATTCACCTGCACTGTCATTGTAATATGTAGTAGCCCCAAATTTCCTAACCATTAATCCACTAACGGTTCAACCACAATTAAAGGCAACCCCACCACTAACACCACCAACCACCTAACATTTACGTACAAGAACACACAAGCAGGTGCCATAACATGAACGATGAATGAGCAAATGGGCAGAAAATGGTTAGAAAGTAGTGTCAGTGAGAACTGCTCTTCTAAAACATGACATCATGCCAAGTGATCATTGAGAAAGACTATATCACGCTTACTTCTCATAGATCGCCTGATAAAAATCAACTGTGACGTCATATTGCGATTAATATGGAATATATGAGTTAGATTGAGATAGATAACTGGCAAAGTGGAATATTAGAGTTGCATTCTTGATCAATCATCCCCAGGGGTAAAAGACACGAAAACATGCATAAATACTAAAATAATGTTTTAACACAGATACATAAACGAGCAATTGTTATAAATAGATTTATAAATACATAAATAAATAGATAAATAAAAAGATGAATAAGTAAGTATATAAATTAATAAATACTCGAAATTATTTCCATTGTAGGTCCGGAGCAATGCGTTCAATTCGTCCATATTACTATCGTGACAATGGGAAACATGTGATATATCATGCTTCACGGATCCTTCAAAGCTTGTTTACATTTTGCATTCAATTAAAAAAGTTAAACGGAGTAAATGATCCAAGATTTAGGGTTGGAATGGATCTTTAAATGCAGAGTAAATTATGTGAATAAAGCTTACATTACTTGATATAACATCAGTGACATATCTTGGCCCATTACTGAAATATTAGCCAGGTGATTGTGATTTTTCCCGTAACGATCAAAATATCTGATATGGTTTGGTCTATATGCATAGTAACACCGAATAAGACAAACTGCCATGGTAACTTACTTTCCCCTATAAACGAACCTCTGTCACCTGCTAATTTACCCCCATCATTCCTTTCACGCACCCCTTCCATTCACCCCTCTTCGGTGGTCACCCCTCCCTACGCACCCCTGCCCTCATTCCCTTTACCCCTTAGCGCATAGTGTGCAGCAGAAAGATGGACAAGTGACGAATATCATTACAAGTTGGGTACAGCATGCCCAGTCAATACCAATCACTGCTGAACACACTCGCATATCCAAGTTTGGTTAATTTTTCAACTGACTCAAAAAGAGAGAAAATCATATCTTATACCTCAGTCACATTTGCTCTACGGCGGCGGTATGGCGAGTCGAAAACAGCCGTTTTATTCATATCTATTCAAAGCACCTATATGTAGCTGGTACAAAAATGTTAAAACGGCTGTTTTCGACTCGCCGTACGGCCGCCGTAGAGCAAATGTGACCGAGGTATTAAACTGTAGTCGACATCACCAACGACATAGCATTAGCAGGCAAGACAGATACTTAACGTTCAGGCATATGTGATTCATGAAGATATGATTTGAACAACCAATGTTTTGCATATTACTTATTAGCATATGCATCGATATAAATCTTTTCATGGCTTATTAATTTTATTTTCTAACTTTGATGTTTAGAAATTTTCGTTCTAATTTTAATGAAATAAGTCAACGAATCATAATTAAATATCTTGTCAAAGTTTGAAATTGCATCTTTACATTTTTTGAATTCTTATTCCTAAAAATAAATAATGAATGTATTTCATGCTTACCTTGAAAAATAAAATATCCAACAAGATTTCGCCTACTTTGTCGATTAAATCCTCGAATATCCAGGGAGCAATTAAAAAGAATCCTCACCGAGTGCGATTAAATCCCAGTGTTAATATCCATTAGAAGTGCGTTTCCAAGGCGTTCCCATGGTTGAAACTACCAACACAAGACACGATCAGTATCCGAAATTGAAATATGTGACTAAGAAAAGAAAATATTGCAGGGATTCGGAATAATGAGCCAATCTCATTTTGATGCCTATATATTTTGGAATTTGCTGACTTTAAGACTTAAAAAAATGATCAGAAGAGCGATATTGCTAACTGATATCCGACAACGAACGTTTGAGAGGATTTATTTTTGCAGACGATTCGAAACACATTACCGTGGGTTGTTGCTGGTGCGAAAAAATATTAGCGTATTTTTGATGAATATTTCCTTTCACACCGTGTAATAAAATGAGCTAAATCTTCCCAAGCGCATGAAAGCCCGAAGAGATCACGATTCTCGTGTAGAAAATGAAATATGTCTTGTCGATTCCATTTTAAAACCGGTTCAGAAACTCCCCGAGAAACTCCCGACACAAAAGCGCGCGAAAAGTATTTCGTAAGTGAAAAACTTTGAGCCAGTTGCAGACGACGATGCGAGGGATACGTGTGCACGCTCCGATCGTATTGTCAAGAATGACTACGTTGCTGCAAGGGCAAGCGGTTTATGCCTTCGTCTCGCTTGTCTATATCGCCGATGACGAAATGGGAAAGAGGTAAGAAAGAGGGGAGAGAGAGGACGAACAAAAGAGAAAATGTGAGAGAGGGAAAGGGAAAGATTCGAATAAATTATAAGTGTATTGTCGATGCTTGTACATCTTCATTGCTAATGGGATTCTCAACATGCTCAAAGAGGGCAGATTAATGAAATTTTTATAAGATCATTAAAAAGAAAATGTTTTAAAACAATATATGAACGGTCTGTCAAAGTCATGAATTATAAATAAGATTGGCATCGTGGATAAAATAGTACTGAAGAAGGGAGGGAAATGAGAGAGAGAGAGAGAGAGAGAGAGAGAGAGAGAGAGAGAGAGAGAGAGAGAGAGAGAGGGGGATAAAGCGGTACGAGCAAGGGGTACGAAGGAAAAGAAGAAAGTCAGAGATAAAGAATAGGCTTTGGATGATAGATGAACTTAGAACGAGAGAAAGTGAGATAGGAAATATCGATTACGATGAAAGACAGAATGAGGAAGGGACAGACAATGATAAAGGGATAGATAGGGAGTGAGGGATAGGGAGGGAGAGAGATATAGAAGGAGAGAACGAGAAAGAAGGAGAGAGAGTAAACTAGAGGGCATGGAGGGGATGATGTGTCTTCAGACCTATAGTCACCGAGAGTTGAGATGAGATCACTTCCTACAAACCGTCGATTGAGGGGTAAGCCTCGTAGACTTTTTATTCCCCCTTTCTCCTATCTCTTTATATCCCTAAATCTCTGTTCCCCCTCTCTCTCTCACTCTCCTTTTTTCTATCTCTATATTCCCCTCTCTAAGTATAGCCTATTTATCGCTCTCTGTGTTTGTTCTCGTTGTTCCACCCCCTCCTTCTCCACCTCCTCCTCATCTTCCTGGGTTTTTTTCTTTCCTCTTCTTCTTCTTCGTCTTCAACTCCCAATCCTTCGTCATTTTATTTTCTTTCTTCATCTTTTCTTCTTGTTTTCTCCTAGTTTACCGTTTTTCCTTCCATTCTGCCCCTACCATGTATCTTTCTATTCTTCGTATTTTCATGTTCATTAGTGTTATTCTTAACCATTGATTTACAAATTGATAGTCGTTAAACATAACTTCAAATTAAGAATACTCGTTTCGTTTGTCGTATGTTACATAATAGTTGATTAAAACTATAAATATAGATAGAAGATGATTTCTTGTTATGCAATACGTTTACGACTATGAGTTTGAACTTTGAAATAACGCAGTGATGATTACATAACCGTTCATACATGGGATCTATAACCGAGATTGTTTCATAACGTTGAATCACAAATAGACCTGGTCCAAATTGCAACGTGTAACTCAGAGTAGAAGATTTGTTTATGCTTAATAGTCTTGTATTGTGATTATGCAATTTACAATTAGACATACATAGCGAAGAAAGAGATTAGTTATGTAAAATAATGAGATAAAGATTTTGAGAAAATTAATTGTGTTTTGACATTTTTTATAAAACGTAATAACATATTTTAGAAAACTATCCCAGTTTTTACCCAAGTCCTACATTGTGACTACGACTGTGAACTTTCAATCATTAACATTGATTAGTATACCTACATTTAGGCGCGTTACAAGGGTGGGGGGGGGGGGGGCAAAGGGGACACGGGGCCCCTCCACCTTCAGGACCTGAAAAGTGCACTTTATGATAAATCACATATCCACCGCTGCCTACATCTTGCACTATAGCTAAACATGGCTCCATGTAGCGAAGATAAAATATAGTTTACTATATAGAATGCGATTTTAATTTCAGTGCACAAAAGTTTTGAGCAACTCTGTACCTCATACATTACAAATTCAAATTTGCTCTTTCATTGTTGTCGAGTGAGGCCTCAGAATGTGCCTTGCCAGTGAGTCAGCGGCAGCCGTTAGATCACTGATGGGCCAGGAACGGCCGATGATCAGTCTTGCTTGTGACTCACCAACAACACACCAGGAAATATGTGAAGAGAAAAAACATTTGCGGAAGAGCATCAAGGAAGCTTTACTTTGTGTTGTGGTACAGTGGTTATGTCATTGGACCTTATATCATAGGGTTGCCGTTCGCGTCCCACATAGAGTAAGCGCAACTAGTTATACATGCTTTTGTTTTTCACATGAACTGTGTAGCTGGCTATGCAGGACACACTGTCATAAGATAACTTCTTCAAACTTTAAATGTGTTTTTACAAGTTTTAAACTAGTTGATTGATTAAAGAAACGTTCAACATGCGTCTTCCCTGTCATATGACCAGAGAAGTCCATACGGGCGGAGGGGCATGGGGCGATCGGCCCCAGTGAAAATATGGGGTTTGGCAACTAGAAAAATGTGTAATATAAAATTCAAATATGTGCTTTAAAAGGCATTTGAAAACACTATAAAACCATCACACTTAGCATAATAATACTATCAAACTAAAAAATATTGTCACGAAATTCTGTATTCAAACTTTTAACATTTTTGTTTCCCTTTTGCCGCCCCAGTCCGAAAAAAATCGACCTCCCTGTACAGGACCCTGTTTACTGCGTCACTACAGTCCACTGAAGAACATTCAGACGTGAAAAAACCACATCATACATTCATACGTCCTATACCCATACAACAGCTATCTGATTTGGAAGTGAGGTCTGTATACAATACGAGAAGGGATAATGATCAAAGTCTTCGCAACAGTGGTGATAATTTGTCACCCATCTCTAAATATAACTTTAAATTTAACAATCAATTAATATGGCTTCCGATCGAAAGGCCAAGGATATCATGGTTATATAGGGTTAATTTGAAGTTCATCTTAGGTCTTAGCATAATGAGGACATCTTTAAGAATTTCTTCTCTTACATAATTCATTGCTATTCTAAGCACTTCCCACTCTTCCTAATTGTGTTATCAACTTCAATAACTGTACATTAGTTTTAATGAAAGTTGACGTTAAGCACAATAGACTTTGATGTTTTGGGACTACAGTAGCGTGCGGTGATTATTTAACATGCTTAGATTAAAAATTCTGTTATAATATTCACACATTAATGTACATACATGAAATAGTCACCACTGTTGCTTATGTTTAAAATCGACTCAGAATAGATTCAACTAGGAGTTACCTCTATTCCGAAGTGACTCTGTTTTAGTCCATTTGACTAATTGATTTCAATGGCGTATCACTTTAAGTAGGGATAGAGTTGACTCCAAGCTGACACAACTTCGATCATGCATTGTTTCGTCATATATACACTTACACGTTATCATTACTGACCTGTAAAGAGATCATAAATATTCATTAACGGAGACGGGTAATTATTCGAAAACATATCTAAAGCACTCAGCAACTATAACTGACTCATAAAATTCGATCTTTGATTCGGTATCCCACAATTCGTGAATTACCAGGGACCCAACACAAAGCTTAGCTGCAATCATCGTAGAACATTATTTTTTTTTTAAAACGATTGATTGCATTGACTACAATGTGCAATCAACCGTGAAAATCAAGCATACGATTAACCGCTAACCTCTGTTTTATGGAATCCATGAGTACGAGAATTACTATAAATGATGTCAAGATAATGACAGATTCAACTAGAATTTCTAGCAGCCTCCCCCATTACCAACCAGTCGCATAATTAGCGAGTTTCGCAATCGCGACGGGGACCGATTCTACAACATAGTAAATCTACTGAAAATGCCCGTCAAATCACAATGAATAGCTGAGAGGTCTTTGTCTAAAATTGGTGAACCGGGACAGCAAATTATCGTTAGATTCCTAGCTGACGAAAAAAATGCAAATAAGTCGTTTACCTCGAGTCCAGGTGGGTGTTTCATGAAAGTTGTCAGCACTGTCTAAATTGTCAGTGCTGACTATTTCAGTGAAATCCTTGGTTTTGATTGGCTGAGAGACACAAGTCTCTGACTGTTACTATGGTAACTGTCGGAGAACGACAACTTTTCAGTGCTGACAACTTTCATGAAACGGTCCCCAGGACGAAACTGCTGTTTTAATTCACTGATTTTCGACAAAGACTGCTTTGTCATGAAGGGCTTTTGACAATAGATTTTCTAAGTACCGTCTACGTCTCAATTGCGAAAACTCCTTATTATCTTGTCTATGTTGTACGTAAATTTCCAATGTTTATTGTTTAGTTGATATAGGAAATGGCATAAGGTAATTTAATGCAAAATGAGTTGGTACTAAAAGGAAATAAAGATGGTGATTCTCCATGCAAAGGAAAATCTCTTGATATTGTGGCCATTTGATAAAATGTTGTCATTACACAAAAAACTTTCAAGGGTTGTCTCTAAGATGAGTTTTTATCTCGACCAATTGAATGCCGAATTTTAATGTCATCAATAACAGATTTTGTGTAACAGGTTTTATGTTTACATCAAGAGAAACTGATGTTTGACAAAATATTTTATTAACATTCACTGACCATGTTGGCCCTATAAGAAAAAATTTACCACGCATACGTATTGATAAAATGTATCCCCCCCTTTTTTTTTGGGGGGGGGCTGATCTCGAAATCTGTCAGAAGATTTGAGGAAAAAAATATTGTCAATACCAAGACTTCCGACGAAACTATTGGAGCACTAATTGCATTAAGAAAGTCAAAATTTCATTTTTTGCGAATCTTTTTGTGAGTCATTGTTACCACCATTTTACATACATCCGCCCTTTTTATTAAGCTTCCTTCCTCCAAGTCTCAAAATCCCCCTTTTTCATTTTCATTATTCAAGATTAATGATTTCTTCGAAAGCAAATACTACAAAGAAAATCGTTAATTTGTAAGCTATCGATCTTTTTTGCATGTTCTTTCAATCTTTCAAATGTCGAGTAAACTTTTTCCAAGGACTAAGCATGGGTTGAACTGTTTGCAGATTCTTTGCTTTAATGTACAGTTAATAAAATAAAGGAAACAATTTTAACCACTTTTGACTGACGAGTATACCATTCTTGTGGAAATTATCAGTTTGATTTCATAAAGAAAAAAAATTGAACTGAAAAAAACTGAGCTGACATTGATTTAAAAAGGAATGCCAAAACTATGATATTTTATTAGAATGTAGAATCACACTGATTGGGGAAATAGCCACATTTTCTTGTTCAAACTTAGGAGATGTTGAACATCAATCTTCACATTAATACCTTATTTCAGGATTATAGACTTAAATCCTAATTTTTATTCGTTATCATATTTCCAAATAACAATTCATCGCCATTTTGAGGAATTCACTATCCTAATCCACACCCTTTGTTCAATGGTATATGATGCCAAGACCCACTGTTTTGATGCCCTCTAATTCGCCCAGAAGTACTCGGATCTCAAATAAATCGCTTCCTAAAAGGATTAGCTTCTTGTCCAATCTTACAATTTGGCAAAAACAACCATTCTTTGTAATCACTGGCAATAGGCCTATATGTGAGGAAAATATAATGGGGGCTGGAAAAAACCTGTCCTTTTTTTTATCCCCATGGCATAAAATATATTTTTACGAAGTAAGAATGTTCATCTGTAAAATTTGTATTATGTTTTAAATGGAAATGGAATAAAGAATTGAATTGAATTTACTTGAAATTTAATAATGTGGTAAAGGTCGATTGTGAAATATCATACGCAATACTCATTTTCTAAGGGATGGGGTAATATGTATAATGCTTAAGAACATAAGCAAGCGAGGGACCGAAGCGATGAGCTGATCACAGACACGTTGATCATCATGGACGTGTTTCTCATTTTGAATTTGGAAATCAAAGAAAACCCACGAGGCACGAGCTACCTCGAGTTAAGCACTTAAATTAAAACATCCACGTTTCATTTACGATGTAAAACAGACGTCGTCGTTGAAGATAAAAAATAAGACCGCGACCTGGGCTCTGTTCTTAAAAAACCCCGAGAAGGTGTCTAGCTCGTGAGACTCAGCCGAAATATTCATGATTGTCCCATTTTTCCATAGTTATAGTATAGGGTTATACCTCCATTCTTAGCTATAGCTCACTTCGCGTTTCAAGGCCAGGTAGTTTTTGCTTCCATGAGGCCACGACGCCTTCAGGAACATAGCGAATGAATTGTCAAGTTCCCTTCGTAGCTCTGCAGTCTTTGTCGAGAGTTAGTAAATTACTGCAGCAGTTCTGTCCGTGACTCTGGACAAACGACATATTTGCATGTTTTCGGCTGCGTTTATGCGACCTCAAGCCAGAATCATGATTTGAATCATGATTTGAATCATGATTCAAAACACAAACATGAATCACGATATCACAGAATCAGCGTTTAGACGACCGTCATTCCAATGCTGTTTCTCCTCAGATTCGGGCCAATCCAGTGCGCATCACTAGTGCGCAGTTTGACAGAGGAAGTTTTTCGCACGTGTTTCGGCTCTCGAAAAATCTTTTGCTTCCAGAATTCAACCTAATTTTGTTTACTTCTATCATATAGGGTCCATATGCTTCTATTCATCTTGTTAGTTAATCCAAAATGGTGTTCGGAAGTGAATTTCAGCGTAGATCCAATTTAATATTGACACTCTATACTCATCATTGTCTCCAGTTAATTCATTTACTAGAACTTGAAGTTGAAGACATGACCAAAAAATGAAAAGTAGTGGACGATGCGAAGACCAACACAGAACTTGAACATGACAAGAAATGCATGCAGAGTAATCATGTACATACAATGAGCATAAGCTTGGCAAGAGTCAAACCGAAAGCCGTAGCCCGACGACACAGTGAGGTCATATAATCATGATTCAAATCACGATATCGTTTATTCGAACATTTTCGTACGTGATTCTGCAGAAACGTCTTTCCAAACGCCCCTTTTTTCGTGTTTCATGTTTGTGATTCTAATCATGATTATATTCAATTTCGACTAAACGCAATCGTGATTCTGCAGAATCATGATTTGAATCATGATTCAGATCATGATTCTAGGGTGAAAAGGTGGCGGATAAACGCACCCCTAGTCAGCTCAGAATCTCACGACGAAAACGCGGTTCTGGTTCACCAATTTTCGACAACGATCTCACAGTTGTTTATTGTTCTTTGGCGTTTGACGGGAATTTCGAATACATTTTCTGTGTTGTTGAGCCCGTCCCCGTACCCTCAGCTCAAGTGTCGACGTGCAGTGTTCGGAGGAGACTTGGCAGAAGCCATCATTTGTGGTGATTTGACTTGAGACCGGGAACGATTTTGATGCGAAAAACCTGGTATCTCTATTATTCTATGGTAATGCTGACAGGTGCATGAAGGTTTTAGAGAAGTGAGTGGTTTTATTAGATTTGACGCAAGGAACAAACAACTTGTGACTCACTGAGCGCTCAGCCTGATGTATCATCTAAAAATCTTCTATTTTGGTCAAAATGGTTGGACAGTCACACGTATCTTTGAGTCCCGTGAAAATTTGTTTGTAAATAATTTACTTCAAGCAAATCACCATGATTACTAGTATTTCTGGGGTAATCATTTTTGGACTACTTAAGTCTACTTACTTAGGACTACTTACATCTTTTGGTGACAATAACGCCAACTCCCAATTTTGTGTAGGGGTAAAATGCAATTAAATCTTTTTAAGATATCGCTTATTTTTGGTATAACAGTTGGTCTAGTTGTCTACTTAGAACAATGTTAAGTAAAACTCACGACTTATTACTCGCCAAAATGTCTTCACAAAGGTTTTTAATTTTGCCAAAGTTCAATAAATTGCGTGACCCAAAAGTGCAAATGTTTATTAGGAGCAATTTATTAGGATTATAGCACTTACAAGTCGGAAAAGCAGTAGTATCTTAATATGGTGGCCCTGAAGGGATATTACGCATGTTAATTGACCACCTTCTTTTGCACGTTTTGGCTCAGCCCCCACCCACTTTCAAAACCGTTACGTTGCCCCTTTTTGACATGAAAATTGGCACTGACGAACTTTTTCGAGGATCACACTTCCAAAATACCTTCGACTTAAGGTTCTCGTAAGCTAGACTGTCACAAGAAAGACCGTCACATGGAAATTTGAAATACGGTGTCGGCGACATGTCCATCATTGCCAAGACTCCTCCCGGTCTCAGGTTTCTGCTTTTCTTTGACCACACAACCAATGCACTTGTACAGTCATACTCTGGCGTCACTGCTGCCATGGCAACACACAGTGTCGAATGATTGCAATAAAAGAAATATCGTTTTCATGTCGTCTGATTGTGTAGAGATCATTGTTCTGATTGGTAAACATACGAGATCCAAATGACGATAGGGGCTGATTTAATGATAATAAATACAATGAGGATAATGATGAAGACGACGTTGACGATGATTGTGTGATAATAATGGTGATTATAACAGTGATGACTGCCGATGAGACTTCTGCGGCTAATGATAATCTACAGATGTTGGTTTTGTCTTGTAATTGTTGTTGGACAACTCGATTAAGAAACTGGTGACTTACAAGTATGTAGCTAACATTAATTTTGATTTTATTCAAACGTTTTCAACTATTTAACTTGTTATAGTAACAATCATGTCTTTGAAATTTTTAACAAAAGGGCTGACCTTCCAAACCTTACATTACTTTCTTGCTTACTAATCTTGTTGAAGATATGTTTTTACAGTTCCGATAAATAGACAATAACTATTAATTGTTGATGATAAATCTGAATGTTGTCCATGCATTTCTATGATCTATGATCTATTTTCAACCACGAAATTATCAATAAACCAATAAAAACTCCAATGACTAATGCATCAAACGTAAATCAGGTTTGGATCTTTATATAATTCATGAACATGATGGAGGTAATTTTCTCCACACAGAAAAAAGGTCAAATTAATAGAAGTAAAGTTTTGTTTCTAAAGTAAGTCGCTTATTTTATCGGACTTGCGGTATCCAATATCTTAGCGACAATAGGATGATTTCCGCGGGTTTCTATAAATGGGTATTACACGCTGTCCCAGAAGAATCGAGAGTATCTGTGTTTTCCGCATGGAGTAGTCACTCCGAGATGAGCAATCATAGACTGATAACAACTGGAGGATAAATATTCTTCTAAACTGAAATAGATTAAACACTCTAGACAATTATGATTATTCAACTAAAAATTGGTTAGAAATACGTGATTGTCGGAAAAATGATTGCCGAGTACTCGGTTGAAGTTATGTAATGTTGCGTTAAGTTTTCTCATAAAACATTGTATTTCACTGAATATTTTAACTGAAGTTTCTGTTCAAGATTAGGTAATTTCCACCGAACCATTTTTAGTGGATGGTTTAAGGGGTGTTATGACAAGAAATAAAGACACCCGACGGGAAAATTACGAACACAAATTGTAATTTCTTCATTTGATTATGAAATAAATATTTTATAATGTATACCTCCCTTTATCGTTTCCGGGGTTACATGTGTTTTGTTTTAAAGCCCACTTTCTTTCCTCTCACTGTCTACTCTTTCTAGCTATCCTTATTTGTCTTCTCCTTCTTCTTGTTGTTGTTCTTCTTCTCTTTTCTTCTTCTTCTTAAATCTTTTCTCCTTCTTCTTCCACTTCTTATCCTTCTTTTCTTCTTCTTTTTCTTCTTCTTATCCTCCTCTTCCTTTTTCTTCTTTTTCTCCTCTTCTTCTTCTTCTTTTTTTTTCTTCTTCTTCTTCTTCTGCACTCCTCTTTCTTACTAATTTAGTCCTTATTTCCCGCCCCTTTCTCTTGAATTTAGTTATAACATGCATGAAGGTGGATATGGACGAGGTAATGGAAGGCAACGACTAGAAAGAGGACAATTATTCGAAGACAAGTCCCATATACTTAACACACTCTTCATCTTTGGAACACTTAGTCTACCATTCACCTAAAGAATCCCTGACTATATACTTTAGGCTTTAGCAATGGCAGTCCAAAATCCACCGCTACCATGGCTACTTCAGGTTAATCCTTTAATTCCTGGGCTAGGTAACACAAATCTTTGAAATCAATCACTGAATAGCAATGGCAAATCACGATCATTATGCCATGCCCAAATTGTTCACAACAGTGACGAGGAACCAATGAGGGGTGCTGGTTCATATTTGCAATCCATCGCAAAACTGTGTGTATCTTCTCTCCATTAGGACACGGATATTGTGAAGTGGACGCGAGGGAAACTGCTCAGAGGCAACGGAAACTTTAGGATCAGACCGCCATCCGAATGCTCTCTACCTTAAGTGCATTAACCCCCTTTAAAAAGTAAGACATTGCACATTGATAACGCTGTTTAAAATGTTTATTCAACGCTGTTTACTATATGAACCAAACAGATTGAACAAGAATATAAAATCTTAAGCAACAAAGTTTAATTTTTAATACTAGTACTAAATTATTGATAAATTAAGCATGTTGTTTTAACTGTTAAACAATGACTGTAAGGTTTAATATACGTGTAGTAAACAGCGTTGTATAAAAATTTAAACAACAATTTTATGATGCAACTACATAAGCAGACTCATTGATAATTACCATTTACACCACGATATTGATTTTCGATCTCCTATCAGCATTTTATATGTGACCAGTAAACAAACTGGAAGTATCAGATGAGAAAAAAGGGTAACGCTTTCAAATACTATTTAATGTGCAAACATATTTTTTGAAATAGCTTTTGTCAGTCTTTATGAGTTTGTAGTATACCTTTATTTTTATGATGATTCTATTTTAAGCTGAGATCATTTTGACATTATACAAATAGCGAATAGGCATGAGTGCGATGGTGCGAGATTTCGCATGAGGTGAACGAAAGATGCTCTATTCAACGAGGCGTTAGCCGAGTTGAATAGAGCGTCTCTTTCTTTCACCGAATGCGAAATATCGCACCATTGCACGAATAAGAATATTCGCTATTTGTGTTGTACAACGCCTCGGAATTTAGCGAAAATATGAAAAAACAAGAGTTTTTCCCTGCAGTAATAATCTATGAAAAGCAAACAAAATTAAAAGCAAAAAGCAAAATCCCACAAGCGCACATGACCTTCGGCAGCATTGCGCGTTTAGCCAGCTGGCTTATACCGTGTTTACACTTAAGGACGTTCCACAGTTAAAGTGAAATCCATGTCATTTTCACCAAACTTTGCACATAGATACTTTAGAACCTTAATATTCGAAATATGCAAAAATTAACATAGGTCCATGTGCTTGATTTTTTGCTATAGAGCTTCAAAGTTCACCCAAATAGATGTTCTTAAGAATTGCGCATTCAAAAGAATTTGGCATTTTTAGACCGCCCAAGATTACTACAATGAGTTTAAACCTCCATTACTCATTCAAAATACATGAAAAAGTCATCAAATTTCGCAAGAGAGTTAATAATTGTATCGTTAGAATGGAGAATCTATTAATAGTGCTATTTGTTTGCAATTTTAAGTTTAACAGCACTGTCAGTTCTTAAAAATGGCGTAAAAGATAACAAAATCCCAATCTGAAAAATGTAAAATTTCAGTAACAAAATACAAACGTACAATAAATGCTGCACTTTATTCAAAATCCATGTCATTTTCACCAAAATTTGCAGAGTTGTAGAGGAAGGTATACCTAAGAGGTAGAAACATTAAAAAATAGGGGTTCATGTGCTTGTTTTTAAACTATCAGCATTTTTATTAGAGCAAATGTGCTTTTTAAAACACCAAAAATGGGCCGAATGCTTAGTATCTATGTGAAGAAAAAATCAAAACCACTCTACCATTTATTCAAACTCGGGCTAATATTCGTGATTCTTGGCAGCACTGCAGAGTAAAGTATTTTGAAATTGTAGAGAATATTTTTTTGAATGGTCCATGGAATAATTCAATTTTTTAGCTTCATGAAATAACGCATCGGATCTGCAGTTAAAGTGCAGAAGACGAGAAAAATCAGCTCATACCCGCAGCTAATTAATACCTGTTCATCCATTGTGACGTCAGCGCGCAGCGTGTAAACTATGCGCAGATCATAATGCGCACAAATATAACTGTGGAACGTCCTTAATCGGCATTTGAATCGGCTCGCGGTTCTGAACCGCGAGCCGATTCAGCATCGGCTTTTTCATAGCGTGTAAACGCGAGCAACTTGAATCGGCTCGCGGTTCAGAACCGGCAATTTGCACCACCAAAGTAGTAGGTTCTGAACCGCGAGCCGATGCAGAATCGGCTTTTTTACTACGTGTAAACAGAAAGCCGATTCTGCACCGGCAATTTGTGCGCATTTCAATTACTTTACCATTGTGACGTAATTGTAAGCGCACTGATCCAGCGTTGTCTTTATTATGACGTATATTGTTGGTATGCGTATCATTTCAGGTTTTTGCATCGGCTCGCGGTTCTGAACCGCGAGCTGTAACAACGTGTAAACGCAATCCAAATGCCGATTCTGCATCGGCATTTGGTTCAGAACCAAATGCCGATTAAGTGTAAACACGGTATTATACGCGTATTGCACCTTCATTTTTACTGAGCGCAATGAATTAAATCGTATTGTGACGTCACCTCCTAAAGCCGTGCAACGGTACATTTTGGACGGTACATTTTGGATGGTACGTCTTGTGTGCAACGGTACGAATGTTTAACATTCAGCCTCCCATTTGCTCGCGTACAACAAACTAAGTAGGCGTTGTACAAAATGTGATAACCATAATGAACCAGATAGTATCTAACTTAACAGGAATAATCATGATAATTATGAATTATGCACATTCAACGTGTTTCTCCCATGAATGAAAAATTAAAACATCTAAAACGTTTTAAAACGGATCTTTAAACTAAAAACGTTCTCTAACTTTGATTTTCAGACAAACTGCGGTATCTAAACACCGACATCCCTTATGTATAGATAAAATCATCATGCTGTACCAAAACTGTAAATTGCTCCGTGATAAATGCAGATTGGATTGATGTACGAAATGAACGTTTTCATAACGATTAAATTTTCGTAATGATGATTTTCATAACAAAGTCATATTCATCAAGTATTACTTTTATAAAAATGTAGATCAATGCATCTCCTTAATCACTATCTAGAAGCTTATATACAAATAGCGAATAGGCATGAGTGCGATGGTGCGAGATTTCGCATGAGGTGAAAGAAAGATGCTCTATTCAACGAGGCGTTAGCCGAGTTGAATAGAGTGTTTCTTTCTTTCACCGAATGCGAAATCTCGCACCATTGCACGAATACGAATATTCGCTATTTGTGTTGTACAACGCCTCGGAGTTTAGCGAATTTATGAAAAAACAAAGAGTTTTTCCTGCAGTAATCTATGAAAAGGGAGCAAAAATATGAAAAGCGAAAAGCAAAATCCCACAAGCGAACACCTCGGGCATCATTGCGCATTTAGCCAGCAGGCTATACGCGTATTGCACCTGCATTTTTACTGAGCGCAATGAATTGAATCGTATTGTGACGTCACCTCCTAAAGCCGTGCAACGGTACATTTTGGACGGTACATTTTGGATGGTACGTCTTTTGTGCAACGGTACGAATGTTTGACATTCAGCCTCCCATTTGCTCGCGTACAACAAGCTAAGTAGGCGTTGTACAATAGTGGATATATCATCATTATTCTGCGAAGACGTGGTAGACGTGTGTTATTTAACAACGAACTAGTCTACATGACATTGTGTTGAAAGGAAATATTCATATATATTATCCAACTTTTATTATAGCTACACGTTGAGTATTTTGACAGTAATACTGAACAACAATCCAACTAACAATTAAGTATGAAGTTACATTTTGAGTCATGGCGGCTAATACATTCTAAAATTTCCCAGTACTCTTAATCAACATTAATCCAGGCGGGTTTGCATGTCAATATCAGGAAACAATAAAGTGTTGCTTTTCATGTTTGGTAGATACGATATCAGTTACTCATTTTTAGGAGGTTATTCTCAGTTATCACACACATTCCCAGAACCAATATTGCAATGAAAACGGAAATGATAGTTATTTTCTACCCTTCACAGTAGAGCGTTTATGTCGCGGTCACATACTGTTGATTATTGTTGACAGACACTCATAAGCTCTGTTTCTAAAGCTCAAAGTTAAATCCAACTTTTGATGAGATGGATATGAAAAGAATACGCTCTTTTGTCCAAATTTTTAGATGCTTTGCGGCATTTTGAAAACCACGAACATATTATGGAAAGGAACAATTCATTATAATTTTATGAATAAATTACACTTTCAATAACACTGATCACGTTTTCGTGCACTATGTAGACTATACTTCTCACTCATTAATTATATGATTTTATTTGGCTTCATGCTACTAGGGTGTTAATACAAATCGTAGGAATTTAAGAGGATACAATGAATCACTAAAATATGAATTTTCAAATCCGATATGCATTAGTTTGGTTTACTAATTCTACACTACACCCAATCGATTACTTTGGGGATATTGATCATTAAAGAAATTTCAATATTAATGGTAGGTGATTTGGCAATGGAAATAAAACATCTTGAGACTGCAAATGCTAGAATGGTGGCCACATTCTTTTCTCCATGAAATAACATATCGAAATTTGAGTCATTTACAAAGCATTAATGCTCTAAGACCGCTTCCAATAAGAAGATGACATTGACAAAGTAATATCATTATTTGTAAATTGTCAACATTACTTTAGAGGGCATGTGGAGAAGTTAAGGCAGCTTCTGAGTTTGTTGCCGATATTAGAGATTTTTCGTTAAGCGATCGACGTACGGGGCTTTCAGCGACGCGGGCGTATGGCGAGCCATTTTTACATTAATTTCTTGACAAATAATTGAATTTTTGCTGTTTCGAAAAGAGGGGGTACTATCAGGAATAAACCTGAAGAAACATGACAATTAGGCTAACATGGGAAACTAAGGGACAGAGAGGAACAGAAGGAGGCAACGTATAAGTTCGGCTCGTGGTCTCGTGGTTCTAATTTAGAGGAATGTGGATTAGAATCCTAGCCATACCGCAATTTCCTTCAGCAAGAAATTCATCTATACTGTGCTGCACTCGATCCAGGTGAGGTGAATGGGTTCCTGGCAGGATTAATTCTTTGAAGGCACTGAACGCTGTTGGAAGAAAATGGTACCTCGAGCTAAAGCCGTGCTTTGTATCCTCAGGAAAAAAGCGCTATATAATTCCAGCTATTATTATAGTAATTGGGACAGTCTTCATAAAGACCCATGATTATGGTAAATATTCTCTATTTTGCAACTAAAATGTAAATCTTTACTTTTAGATAATGGCAGTTACCATACTAATAAAGTTACATTAATCGATTTAACAAGTCATGAAAGTGCAAGTTTGATTTGATCGCTTGCGGGTCGCGACATGGAAGTCACTCTCATGAGTATGTTTAGGAGTAGATCTACCCATGTATGACGGAATTTGGACCTCTTCCCCTATACTTCCCCCTGACCCTCCTCAAATTATCCCCCTTTTCACCCCTCCCTTGAACTTTTCGTTGGCGTTGGTCCCCAGTGAACGGGCAGGTGACAATTACTAGCGGGACAGGTGCGGGTGATCTACGTACGTCCGCTCCGTTGAGATGACTCACCCGAGTACGGCATGACTACCCGACTAAAAATTGCTTTCGACTTCTGAGAGATTGACAAAGTGTAAAACTGGTTTTCTTTTCTCATATTAAAATGCCGAAACGAATCAAGAGTTTAAGGGAGCTCTTGAGTCTATGTTTACCTGTTGCTAAAGTTAGCTTCCTTGGTGGGGGCTATTTACAGGGTTTATGGAATCTAAACGGTGTTTTTACCCTCAGAGCGTTAACTCCACAAGCTATGGCTTTATAATCGACTCCACCTTTACCATAGTAGATCACACTTTACATAAATCATTGTGTTGGTGCAAAAATTCCATTAGCAGCGCACAAAAGTGTATTGCGTAAGGGTGCTTCTGGCGAAAATGTTTTGCTAAGGGCATTTTTGCACTGACATGACGAAAATTAATATAAAAATATTTTTGATCATCTAAACGTCTTTGTCAAGATATAATTAAGTTGTAATATCGAATTATTTCAGAACTACAGTAACTGAAATAAAAACATTGATGTTCTTTTCGAATGCATTGGAAAATTTCAATTCTATTTTAGTGGATGTCCTAAGATCAATTCATTTAATTTAATTCGATATAAATCTTGATTTGCATGGTTGGTACTACTATGTGTCTGGGTGATATGAAAAATGTAATCCCGACATAGGCTACCCCCCTTTGTAACTTTGAGTAGAGAAAAGTGTGTAGTGTAAGTGTTAGGGTGGAAGTTACTCACCCACTCATCCACAAAACCCACACCCTCACTTTCCCCAATCTTCCACTTTCTCTTTAAATCTCCCTCATTCTCTCTCCTTCTCTTCCCCCCTTTTCTTCTTCTTCTCCCATTACAGATGCACATGACACAAATAACCTGTTACGCGCTCAATGTCGAAACCGAAATCCTAACTTGAAATCGAGTTCATGAGTTGAATGAGTATCACTCGACCGAGAGATGGGGCTAACCAACAATATCAATAAGCTGACATTGACTGCGTTATGCGAGAAGGCAATAGCGATTTTTTTGCACCGCGACGCAGAACAGATTTAAGGACATAGAAAATGTATTGAAATGTCCATCACATGACAAACAATAGCTGGAAGGTCTTTGTCGAAAATTGGTGAATCAAAACAGCGGTTTCTCCTGCACTCTGAATAAACGACATTATATGCATTTTTTTCGTTAGCTCCGAAATCTAGGACGAAACTGCTTTTCCGGTTCACGAATTTTCGACAAAGACCTCTCAGCTGTTCATTGTCATTTGATTGGCATTTTCAATACATTTACTGCATCTTTGTATCCATTGTGCGTCTTGGAATCGGAAACTCGCTATTATAACTTCTAGACGAAATTTAGTAATTATCATTGAAAATTGTCCACATCAAATTCACCCACTTATTCTGTGGGTCGGAGCAGACTGTTGTGGTTCTAATATGATTTATGCAATCCCGTTCACTATTCTTAAATCAACTAATGATTCGATAATAATAATGGTAGGCAGTATCAAATAGCAGATTAAGCAGACTAATCTCCCTTCCACTCTGCCGCACTCGCGCAGGCAGACACACATATACACACCCTCTCATGCGCACCAACACGCACACGCCCACACCCACAAGACAGACAGAGAGACACACGCGGAAGTGGTTTACGGTACACCAGTGTAAAGTCCTGAAAAAGTGGATAGAGATCGAAGAGGACTTGGCTAACATACCTTCAAACATATCCGCGAGTGTCTGTGCCACAATTCTGCCGCTGCAACACACCCTCACCCCCATTTTTCTATCATAAATATGAAAGTATGAGAAAACGTAATTTTGATTCAATCCAATTACTTTTATTAACTTAAAAATTTCTCTTGAATCTAATGTTGCTTTTAATTAAGATTTGTCTAATTACCATTCCCTTTAATACCGTGCTATTGGGTGAAATGAAAAATAACATCATTGTCATTGTAACTCCTCCCACCACGGACACCCACCCTCACAACCCCCTCTCCTACGCACACTTAATCACATTCACATAAAACACCCATAAAACATATTCTGAAACTCCATACAAGCTTCAACCCCCCCCACCAGACACCCCCATCAAGGCCTCAACCCCCCCCCCAAAAAAAAGATCCATTGTCAATTCCTACATCGAGTACAACAGCATCTTTGTATTAATACAGAGATTAACCCTGACTTAAATAGAAAGAAATCAATGGCAATTGTGCTACTATTGACACGGCACAATAAATAAGTATTTCCAAACATGACCTGAAATGAAAGAAGTGGCACACCTCAAAGATGGCTGTTTTATTGACTGTGTAGAGTTTTCTTTGGAATTCAATTACGGTTATCTCGGCCAATGGATCCTTTACTCCCCATTCAAATCTGTCGCTTTTGTCATCATCCTATAGCAGGGGTACTTCTTTATGAATATGGAATAGGAAAAAAAATGAAAAACTCGTTGAAATTACACGCAAGAATGTCATATATGAAAGCAAAACCCCAAGCTTGGGTTTTTGTGGTAACAATAGGCGTACACACCTTTGAAACCCCCATTGTCAATCGCAGAGTGAATTGTTATACATACTGTACGTGATGCATAATTTTAACTTAATGATTCACAAACTTTGTTTAATACAATTGTAATTATCTGACTACGCGACTATCAGACTCAAACTAAGCTAACTGCAAATTGATAAAAGAACACATTTTATACAATACATTTAAAGCTTAGAAAACTCGTTTAAAATCAAACAGTTTGTGAACTTTGCTATCGAACAGGCAAAAGAAAACCGAAATGAAATGAAAAAAGGTTTAGTTCATAAAAATAATGGCCTACAGGCTTTCAATGTATTATGATCTCAATCGCTGTATTCTGTCTGTATGTCTATATTATACTTTAAATATTATCTACACTTTGGATAGTATTTAAATAATAATAATATTCAAATCAATCAAGTCATCTTGCAAACAATGATGTCCACATCTATCGGAATCCCATTCAACACCTGGCTGGAGAGTGGAAAGTAATATTAAAAGTCAATTTGCCGAAAGACGTTAATGGTGGAGGCAGAGTACTGAAAATTCCATTAAGATTAGATATTGAATAAGAAAATTGTCTTACACCCTATAATTCTCGCCGTTTGGCGTTTGATTAATTAGTTTATTGATTTGATTTGATTTGATTTGATTTATTTATTTCCGTTTCACAATTGTACATAATATGATAAACATGACATAACAAGGTCTAAAATACTACAAGACAAAATATAATATATTATATAACATAATCATAGATTTAAGGAACACAATTCAGTAAATAAAGATATCTCAAATGACGTTTGTATTTAAAGATAAAACGGAGGGACTTGCCGAAAAAAGCAAAGCTTGTACAAGAGACAAGCCCCTATCTCAGTGACATTACAAAATTACAACAAATAAATATTGGGTCTTAATAATAATTTTGTTTAAAAATAAATACAAACAATTTTTGTGCACTTGACAAAAACGTAACTGATGGATCGTGTGAGAAAAAAATTACGTTTTACAATATTATAAGAGAGGGGGAGGTGAGGGGGGGGGGGGAAGACAGGAGGGACAGAGGGGTGCAGTACACTAAGTAGAAAGAAAGAAGAAGGCGGGCAGCAGGAGCAGGTACTTTGGCTAATTGCAATTTTAAGAAGAAAATAATTAAACGAATAATATACATGACTATGTATATAATATGAGCGCATATAATACGCATATACACAAAAGTCGAGTATAATTAAATTAGTTATTCAGCTTGACCTGTTTGCGACGAGTATTGCAGAATTAACATTTTTTTCAGTTTGCGTTTAAGAATATTTACATTGGGGGATTCTTTGAAATCTTGAGGCAGAGAGTTCCAGTAGGCAGGCCCAGAGAAGACAAATGAATTCTTTGCAAATGAAGTTCTTGTTAAAGGGAGATGATAATATTGTCGTTGCCTTGTTGGGTAGCAGTGTACGGATGTATTTTTACGGAACATATTAGAGAAAATGGCGGGAAGGTCGTCCTTGCTTAATTAGAACATAAATTGACTAAGTTCGAAAAGATATATGTCACTTACTTTAAGAATGTTATTTTAAAAAAATAAGATATCAGTATGTGATCTAAAGTGTGTTTGAAAAATTATTCTTAGAGCTTTTTTCTGGAGAAGTAATATTCTATTTAGTTGTGTTTGTATTGCACATCCCCAGGCAATAATTCCATAATTAATATATGGTAGAATAAGGGTGTAATATAATGTTAACAAAGTGCGGGAAGGGAGAAAATGTTTGAGTTTATTAATAATTCCAATGTTTCTAGAAATTGTTTCACATATACTATCGATATGAGGCTTCCAGGATAATTTGTCGTCAATAAGGACACCCAAGAATCTGGTAGTGGAAACATTACTAAGAACGAAATTATCAAAGAAAATACTGTCAGGTAGAGTATTGATTTTATTACTGAAAAGCATGTAGTTTGTCTTCTGGTGATTAAGCGAAAGTTTGTTGGCCTTGATCCAATCTGTAACATTTGTTAGTTCAAAATTTACGATTCTAACGAGTTGGTTAATATCATCATGGGAAAAGAAAATATTGGTGTCGTCAGCAAAAAGTATAAATGAAAGTAAATTTGATGTATTTTTAATATCATTGATGTAAGTAATAAAAAGAAGTGGGCCTAGTAGGCTACCCTGTGGGACACCGCAAGTAATTGGAAGAGTAGTCGAATTGCTATTATCAGTGAGGTAACTCCTGAACCACTCCAAGGCCTTCCCTCTAACTCCATAATGACACAGTTTATGAAGGAGAATTTCATGATTTATAGTGTCGAAGGCCTTGGAGAAGTCCAGGAAAATACCGACAGTATGACAACTATTATCGATGGAAGTGGTGATTTTATTAATAAATGACAGAATTGCATGGGAAGTACTATGGTTTTTACGGAATCCAAATTGGAAGTTTGAAAAAATGTTGTGTAATTTGAAAAAATCACTTGTTCTAATATGGACAAGTTTTTCTAGAATTTTAGATAGTGAAGTTAGTAAGGATATTGGACGATAGTTGGAAATGAGTTGGCTATCACCTTTTTTTAACAGTGGGATGACTTTGGAGATTTTCATTTTTTTAGAAGAAAGTTGGGTATACCGTCATATCCCGGTCGGATTATTAATTATTATTAATATGAAAATCTCCTACGAATTCGCAACACTGGCTTTATGATATTAAATAGAGTACAGTGATATTTTTCCATGGTGTATAAGTTTTGTCTATAACTTTATAGAACTGGGATAAAACACGAAGACATACTTTCCAGACTAATTATTTTTTGACTTTGCAGTATCCGACCAGGTACATTTGCGGCTTCAGTTCTATCGATTTCATTTAATAAGTATGCGAGTCGTTTTAAATCTCGTCAACTTCATATCCATCATTCCTTCTTCCTTTTTTGATTGAATGCGAAAATATATCTTTGTTGGGACGGCAAATATGATATTGTGGTTGAGGGATGTTTGAGTTTGTGAAATCAGCCGTGATTTAAGGGCTAGATCAATGCACTATTTACGGCCCAACGATTGTCGTTTCCGATGTTGAGTGTTCCTTGGTGTAAAAAAAATAACAGGTCCGGTCCGGGGCTGCGCAGAGGGATACCAACAAATCAAAGGCACTGCTCCCGAATTCTTTAAAGCAAATTCGGGAATGGATAGTGTATCCTTTCTTATGTTGGTATTATGTCGGTACGAGTGGAAACATTAACTGGATGATGCTCTTGTAAGGTATAAGCTGTCTGGACTTCCATTTTGAAGAAGGACTTCGGGAATTTCACATAAGCGGATACGGGAGCGGATATGCATGTCGAACCGAGGAGTTAGAAACTTGAAACACTGCAACGCCCATGTCGCCGCGTTCGTGATTCGCTTTGCATGATTCCCTGTGGAGGTGTTTTGGGTGTTCGTTTGTGTGGAGGCAATTCCTCGTTGAGAATAAAACACGCCCAAACGGATTTGGTAGGGAGGACTGAAAATGAAGTTCGAAGTCGTATTCGTGGTGCTTGTATGTTGTCTGCTCAGTGGAGAAGCCCAATTTCCAGAAGGTTCGTATTTTATAGCATTTACTTTGCTGAAAAGATCACACCGTTTTCCTCAGTGTGTCCCACATTGTGTCCACACTATTTCACAGTGTGGAGACTAATGAAACTGTACTATTGAAATTGAGCATTTTTATGGTGGGAATCATACTTTTACAAAGTACACAATGTGAAGACACTGTGAACATACACACTGTCGAGGTGTTCAGAGTGTGGAATTTTATTTGCACCGTTTCAATTTGAGCAATCTAATAGTGTGTATCACATCTCTACACAGTCCACTATGTAGGCCTTAACACACTGTGAACACACGTTGTTGCACTGCGCTCTTTCCAGCGGGTCTTAGTTTATATACGGTTCCAGAATTCTCCATAGAACCGTAATAAAATCGTTTTGGTGTTTAGCTTTTTATTCGAAAATTCATATAAGCTATTACCATTCCTGACATTGATTCAGTGCAAAGAGAGAGAGGAGACGGAGAGAGAGAGAGAGAGGGAGAGAGAGAAAGAGAGGGGGGGGGGGGGATAAAATTAGATCTATAAAGTGTTACTGAGAGAGGGGAAAGACTGACAGATAGACAGAGAAAGAGAACAAAATAATATAATACTTTTCTTATATGATACGCGAATCAGAAAAACAAAACTTATGGTCATTTATGTATTTCCATTGAATATATCATTCATTGATTTCTTTTTATTTATTTGATACAATACAAAACCTTACAGCCGCACTCATTAATCAGCAATGAATCATCTTATTGACCTCCTGAATATGATTTTCTTTTGTTTTACCAGTTGATCTCATTATGCATTCTTCCTGTCGATTTAATGCGATTTATAAATTCACTAACACTCATAACTCCTTTATGTAATTAGATCCATCACAATGAAAATCTTTGTATAATTTACTCTATTATGTATTGAATGCATTTTTTAAATTTATCTACTATTTGTATAATATCTTTGTATGTTCTTAGATTTTGTAAACATGAATATTTCAGCCACTGGCTGTCAATTATGTACTGCCAATAAACCATTACTATTCTATTCTAAGAGTGGAAACCTATAATGATAAGATAAATCGCATATTACATGTATTATGACAATTTGATTTATAAGTATCCTTATCTAAGACGTAAGACACTTGCTATTTCCTTATTTTGACTTGCTCCCATTTAATTTATCATGACCTACGAAGTGTCATTGTGTCTAAAAATGTCACATACATGTATAGACAGTAAGTTTTGATAATAATTTGTCAAAGTTTTTATACGATTAAACATAACGTCCTCTATCACATTTAATATCCAGTATTCAGTTGTTTAAACAATTTCTAATAAATAAGTTGAAGAGCTCAATGTAAGCTTTAGTATTATTATCAGTTTTATTAAGCAGTTCCGTCGTGGCCACTGGAAACTGTTGTTTTTATTCGAGTTATTGTTAAATCAGTGTAGTTTATCTTTCAGTTTTCAAAATTGTATGGCAATTATTGAAAATTTAGTTATATCAGTGATTCTGTTTATGCTAAGCATTTAACAAGTTTAATGAAGCACTTAGAAAGCGTTAGTAAGCAAACAACTGGAGAACCTATTTTGGACCTACAAGGGCTGACATATACCTTAATACTTGCGAACATGAGAAGCGAATAAGATTTATGCTACTGAATAACCGTTGCTCGACAGAAAAAAATGTGAAGTTATATATGAATGGATTAGTGTTTGAAATTGGCATAACAGATCGAATGAATTCAATATAACCCGAAAATAACCAAAAGTTATTGCTTTTCTAAAAGTTCAATTGAGTAGATCAGACCCCACCTATTTTTATGTCTGCATTCTATTGAGGGATGAATGTGTCAAGCTTCATTTCCGATCAAATTTATCGTTATATAGTCATGATTGTTTTTGATTAATCATAAATCTAGTCGACCATATTTACTCCAAAGTGTCTCAGTCATTTCATTTACTATAAAGTAAATACTCCATAAAGTAGGATTCCGATGATGTGCGTCCTTAATAATATGTTTTCACTTTGAAACCCCTAATACATAAACGTATAGGAAGCTGACAATCTCTTCCCCTCCCCTCGATCGAATACAATCTCAACACTTTCGTCAGCAATTATAAAATGACGATTTCATTAACTCAGCTTATAGTTTGTGATAAACGATCATGAACGATAATCAAATTGATATAAACATATTGATAACATGACAATTTTTCTTACACGATCGTTGCAACATTGGAAACAAGATGATATCAAATATAAACTTATTTGGATGGCTTGATAGATATTACTCGCTCCAACGGTGTGTAACCACGCACCTCCCCCTATACACAGCGGCACTTAAAAAATTATAATGGTCCGTTTTCCACTTTCAGGACCGTATTACGAAATAATAACAATTCTTATTCTTTCATATGTTGCTTACGCGCATGAAGAAGTTTTCAATTCAATATTTTGTAAATCGTCATGCACCCAATGCCACATTCTTGACAACAAAAGGAGGTAAGCCAATGGGGATTGGAACCGTTAAATGACTTATTATATCAAAGTATATGGGTTTAATTATGTTTTCCGATTTTATACAGATTATCATTTGTCATTTTTGCAAGCATTCATGGGTCCCTTTGTTGATTGCATTTAATTCTGATGTCAACAATCCATTATTTAGATCAGTCAGTTTGCAATATCACATATTGTTTGGGGGTATGGAGGTGACGAAATGTTAACAAACAAAATCTTGTTTCAATTTCATCTCATTTGTTATTATATTTATATTCGAATACATAAAATAAGGTATAATCATATATTATATTCATTTTTAATACAGTAACGTAGGATGATCCATGATCCAAAACACACCCACACACCCACCCACCCTCACACACACACACACGCACACACACACGTTTCCGTGTGTGGGGTAACTAGCCATTCCAATTCCAAGTAGCGAGTTTGCTACAGACTTGATAGCTCGACTATCATGACTCTTTGGCTTTTAGTCTTGTCAAACAAATTTCTTGTATAGTTTGGGAAAGCCTGCAATACCGCTGAATTGTGCTTTTATAAGCCAATAGAGATAATCTATTCACGTTATAAACCTTTTTTTCTCCCCGAATCTCCTTCTTTTTCCATTTTTGTTGGTGTGTCCACTTCTCTTGTCCCCGATTACAACGCCCCTGATATGACAAAAATAAATAGTGTTTAATTGAATGTCATTATTTCACAACATCAGACGAGGAGAAAGCGACGATAGCAGATCAACCATCATGATAAAAGATAAAACAGCATAAATCACGGAAATGGCTCGTAATCATAAAAATTATAGACTGTTTTAATCTATTTCATTTTGATTTGATCTTTGGATTGGTAGTCACCTTCAAATTACAATGCTCTCTTTTTCCAATCAGTAATAGCTGGCACAAAATGCATAAAACATATTTGATTTTAACTCTTTTCTATTTCCAGAATGTCACCCAGACCAATGTCCAGCTAACGAGCCGTGTTACAACAGATACTACTCAACAGCCTCGGAATATGTTTGCAAGTGTGACAATAATAATGTTGGTTACGACTGCTCTGTTGATGTCTGTAAGTAGAATTTCATTTATTTATTCATTGTTTATTTATTTATTCATTTATCTATTTATTTATAAAGTCATTCATTCATTCACATGTATTTGTATTTATTCGTTTATTTATTATTTTATTGACTAATATATATTTTGGAATTTATTTATTTATTTATTTAATATTTATTTCTTTGTTTGGTTTGTTTTTCATTAATTTGATTTTCTCTTTAAAGAACCAAGGCATCCCTCTGGAATTTTGGTAGGTCTTAAAAAAGGAAGATATAACCAAAAGGACTATTATTTTGTAGTGAAACCCCCCTTTTTCTTATGCTTCTCAAAATTACATCAGCACCTCCAGTAAAAAAAAAATCATTCACAGGGCCCTGTTTAAGGTCTTCATTGTTCCCGTTTGTCCGTGGCATAATACTTAGAAATAATAATACCTTCTTTTGATGGTAATTATCATAGAAAGTAATAAATACACAAATGATTTAATAAATACGTATTCTAACATGTTATCAAACATGTTGATATATCGATTGATGATTTAATGGAACTAGTTTCCAAAGAAATTTTAGTAAACTATTGAACCAGATGATTAAGGTAAATATAAATAAGTGGCAGAGCTGAAGGGATCAGAGAGGCGTATTTGGTGCCAATCTTGATTATATATATATATATATATATATTCATATATATTCGTGCAACCGGTATTACATACAAAATATTAAAAAAACTCATGAAATGAATAGTTTGAATAAAAAAAAACATCAAAAATAAACTCGCAAGTTATGCAATATCTGCAAAGCGAGAAATGTTTGAAAAAAATGTCCCACAGTGGTACTTTATAAAATCATATGGAAACATTGGCCAATAATTTGATCAGCAAACATTTTTAACCAACGATAAAAAAAAATACAAATTACAATTACTCCTAATTTGGGTGAATTATAGCCACTCTTTGACCAAGAAAACAGATAACACATATACCGAACAACAAGAATAATCATTTTATTGTGTGTAATAAAGTTGGATAACAAAAGTAGATTTGCTTATCAGGTTAGACCATGTAGACTTGTTTTATTCGAAATCAGAATATGAATATTATTGAGGATTAAGTCAAATAATACATATAATAAGTTGATTTGGTCAAATCGTATTTAGAGTACAGGTCATTGTCGAATCTGAAAATCTGCCTCATATCATTATTTCAAAAGGGACAAAAGTGTGATGTATGCAGGGAAGACGAACTTTTACGGTTACTTGTGAATTCGCCAGGGATTACCATTGAAATTCGTTTGAGGAAAACAAGTTTGGACGCTGATATTGCTTCTATTGAATGACCGATGATAATGCCTCAGAGGGCAATTATGAAATCATCATAATGGCAAACTTCTCTATGAATACCAATATGCAAATACGCACAGACTTGGCAAAATTTGCTCGGAATGCAGGAACAACAATCCGCGGTTTTGATCAAACATGCTGAAGATATTGGGGCCTTGCTGTCTCGTTACAAGTATTCACTATTTTCAAAGTCAACGTCGCTCACTATTTTCAACGTCAAATACGTCAGGTCAGAGAGCAATTCAGGCCTTAATCACTCACATAAATTACGAATTGTGTATGCTTCGGAAAGACATTTCAAGAAACCTAGTGGCGTAATAATGAGCCCAAAACTTTCACGGGGATAGACATGGCGTACATGTATAATGGCAAATTTTTAACAATCAATGAGTGAGCATAATTTTCTGTTAGTATAAAAAGTCAAGTTTTGATAGATTTTGACGTAATATTCAGAAGTAATATCATATTTCACCCTTTTCCATTTCCTATTCTTTTCCCCCTTTTAGGGGTCATTAAAATTTGGGAGGGTTCATGGCCCTCAAGCCCCCCCTCTCTGTAGCCCAGTGCAAGAAATGACATTAAAACACACAACGTGTCGGTCTCTGCGGTTTTTTCAATGATCTACAGCCAAAAATGAATCCCCAAAGCTATATTGATAACATGAAACTGAACTTGATATGTGTGGCTTCTGCTGCACAGCCATAGTGCATGTGCCTTCCTCACATATATCAAAGAAAATTATCGACCTAGGACAGGTGAAAATCTCAATGAGCTTGATTATTATAAAAGGGATATAACTGACAGTTCTTATAACTTACTAATGGTAATTCAGTCGAATATGTTGAAGAGTTAGCTGAAACTGTTTTGATATACATGATCTAGACTTTTGCAACCCTTTACCCCTACGGTAGAATGATATTTACCCCACTCACTCTCAAAAGAAATACCAAAGAACATTAATGATCTTTACATTTAGATCATTTAGACGCCAGGGAAGCACATGAAATGAAACTGTCTGATCGCATCCATATTTATTGATAAACGACAAACGTGCAGACTTAGTTCATTCACACCCGCCCCCTCGTGAATAGAGATTTTATGTTCTATGACGAATTGATATGACTCTCAATCAGATTTGAGGTGCGTCTTTGTACTTTGTTTCACAAAAGCGCGAACCAAGTATTATTGAAGAATGAGTTATAATTTACACTTGAACTAGATAAGTAAAGTATCATTTTGATGATTGCAACAACGAGACACTTTAGATTAAATCTCAGGAGAAAAAAGTCACTGCAAGTTAATGAGAAGTACATTTATCATCATTATGCCTGTATAGAATTTAATCCCATTTTACATTGTGACAACGAAATTCATGCATGTTTTGAAGAAAATTTAACTGAAATAGAAAATGCAATTAATGCGATATAAACCGTAAAAATACATCCATTACACTCGATCAGTGTGCCCATGTATACGGTATAATTGAGTTCTGAAAGATGTTAAATGTAGAATTGGGTCTTTTAATCTTACATAGGTAGAGATATGCTACTTATTGATATTTTGTTCAATGATATCATTTGATGAATATTAGTCATCATAAGAAAGATATGACTAGCAAAGAACATATTCACATTCAATTCATGACTGAGGAAAATTATTGTGATTTTGATATGAATTATTGTCTGAAAATAGTCTTTAAGCACAACGTAGGCGTTTATCAACAATGGCAAAAATAACGGAGTGTGAAAGAACAATCACGAATTTTATAATCATTACTGAGGAGGAAGTGTGTTCGAAATTATACTTTGAAAGATACGAGGTCAATTGTATTGTGGAAAGAGAAATGTTTTTCAGCGTTAGATATGGAGTCTAGTCATTAAGTCAATATAATATTCATAACATAATTAAAACCAGGGACTCCATGTGAAATAACCCATGACATAGATGCACAATGATGATTATGCTTTAGAATGTATTTAGACATATGTGTTCTATATCTGTCTTTGTCTGCGAGCTAGTCTGGTTTTCTGTTCTCTTGTCCTGTTACATCTTTCTTGTTGTTTTACTTGTACTTGTACTTGCAGTAGCTGCCTTGTATTTGTTTCCCTCGAAATTAAGGACTCCTTCAATAATGGTATGGAAATGTAAAAGGAATATAGGGCCTACCTTTCGATGATCATTCATCGCCAGCATAGCAGAGCGAGACTGTTGGCGCCGCTTTTCCGACTTTGACGGCGGCGTCAAAGTTGAAATCTTAACCTAAGGTTAAGTTTTTGAATGACATCATAAATTAAGAAGTGTATAAACCTAGTTCATGAAACTTGTACATAATGGTTATCAAGTATTACTAGATATCCTGCATGGGTTTCAAGTCATATGATCGAGGTCAAATGTCATTTAAGGTCAATGAACTTCGACTACGTTGGGGGAATCAACTTCGAAATCTTAACCCAAGGTTACGTGTTTGAAATGTCACCATAACTCAGTTCAGTTCAGTTCAATTTTAATTATTTTCTCAACAATATAAAAAACAATATACAATATGTACAAAAATGAAAATTACATCAGAGAAAAACGGAAACTACTGAAAAGTTCATAAGAACTTGTGAGTTGTAGCTCCCAGTAAAACAAGGTAAAATACATATGAAAATCAAATGAAAAATATACACACAGCATCAGCAATCACCAGCATACATACAAGGGGGATGGGGACAATCTGGGTAAGTGTAGAATTAGGCAGAGAAAAAATTATTTTGAATATTCACTTATATACACGTTTTTTAACTTGGCTTTAAATGAAGTTAATGTAGTTGAACACTTAATATTATCAGAAAGATTGTTCCATATACGAGGGCCACGATGCCTTAATGAATTAAGTAGAATTTGGGATTTAACTCAGTTGGGGATAATGAAAGTTATTGCTTGACCGAGTATTATGAGAATGAACTGAACAATTTATAATAAACATTTGGGAGATGTTAGAAGGGATTATGTTACTAACTGTTCGGAACATCACAGATGCAATCTGAAATTTATGAATATCATATATATTTAAAGTTTTAAGACGGAAAAATAAAGGTCGTGAATGAGATTTAAAAGGTGAATTCGTACATATTCTTAGAATTTTCTTTTGCAATTTATGAAAGGGTTCCAATTTTGTAGTTCCAGTATTTGCCCAAACAATATTGCAATATAGGAGAGGTAAGGTAAGACTATTATAAATCATAAACAACTCTTTCTGTGGCAAGAAGCTACTAAGTTTAAAAAGAATACCAGCATTTTTTGCAATTTTGTTAGATATTATAGAACGATGGTTGTTATAGAATAATGAATCATCTAAAGTAATTCCAAGAAATTTAGTGGTTTTCGAAATACTCAAAGGGATTCCATTCATGAATATATTAACATCTGAAATACAATGTTTTATATGATTTTTACTAAAATACATAAAGGTTGTCTTATCATAGTTTATTACTAATTCATTGGCTTGGAACCAATTCGTAATCTTAATTAATTCTTCATTTGTATTTTTCACAAGAATATCAAAATCAAAATTGGAAGCAATTAAGTTTGTGTCATCTGCAAAGAGGACAAAATGAAAAAAATCAGTAACATTGCATAAATCATTAATATATATAAAAAACAACTTAAAAGGTATATGAACCTAGTTCATGAAAATTGGACATAAGGGTAATCAAATATTACTAAAGACCCTGCCCGAGTTTCAGGTCACATGATCAAGGTCAAATGTCATACAGGGTCTATGAGCTTAGACTATGTTGGGGAATCAACATCGAAATCTTAACCTGTGGTTAAGATTTTGAAATGTCACCATTAGAAATTATATGGACATAGATCATAAAACTTGGACATAGGCCCTGGGTAATAAAGTATCAGTGCTCATCTTGCACAAGTCTTAGGTCACATGATCAGGGTCAGATGTTATCTAAGGTCAACAAATGTAGTAGGCCTATTATATTATCATATGAATGGTGGTTTTGTAGAATAATTATTTTATTTCAAAGTCAGCGCTGCTCCTACATTGAATCGTGTAAAGCAGGCGAGACTGCCATAGGCGTTCCACTTCTTTTCTTATTGCAATCTGGGTAAGGGAGGTTAGTCGTATGTGAGTGCGTGTGAATGTGTATAGGCCAAAGAGAGGGGGAGAGTAAGTCAATTGTGGGTGCGTGTGGTGGGTATTACGGTAACGGAGGGTTGGTCGTATGTGCGTGGGTGTGTGTAGATATGTATATGGGGTGCGTTTGGATGTGTGTGATGGTGAGAGAGGGTTGATACAGTGTATGTGGGTGTGTGCGTGTGTTTGTGATATATGTTTGTTATTGCTGAAGAAGAGTATGTTCCAATGATCCAATTCTTTGAAATGTTTCCTTTTAAAATCATGTCATTGCAGTCGCTACGTCTCAGCAAACCTGTTACGGTTCATCTTGCACGAATGGAATCTTCACGTCTCCAAACTGGCCCTCAGATTACGACAACTTAGATGCAAGGGTCTATCTCATCTTCGTCCCTCTTGCAATTCGTCTGTCCTTCACATTCGACCCAAACTTTGCTGTGGCCTTTGGTGACGAGCTTTACATAGGAGCAGGGTTGACATTCAACATCGATTCGGACTTGAATGCCGCGAGCGACCCAGCAAAGCAGGTGTATTTTTTCAGGGGCAACTCAGCCCCGAGTGAAATAAAGCTCGATACAGATTCTGCGTGGTTGTTTTGGCGTACTGATAATGTTGTAACATCCGCTGGGTTTCAAGTAAAATGGGAAGCAACGCTAGGTTAGTATGACATGATTTTGTTCCTACTGTCTGTGATAATATTTATCAAATTCATTTAAGTCATACAATTTATATAAAGTACAATGCGAAACGTAACAATATAAAGGCGGCTGACAATTTCATACAGATGGATAATTATTCCTAATTTTCTATTCCAAAAATATGCATTTACCTTGAATATCAAATGATAATTCACGCGGGAATATATGTTTAACATACAGAAAATTATTGAAAACAGTAATCATTTCCATAACATATTGCTCAATTACAAATGATGAATGAAAAGGGAACAATAGAAAAATGTATCGAACCCCGCCGCGGTCTCTACACCGCACTGACACATAAAACGAAACAACGAACATAAACACAAAGCAGCAAACAACTATTAATTACTTGAACGATATACAGTACTTTGTGTCATGTTATCACTGTTAGAATTTATTTATTTTTATATCATGATTGTCACTTTTCGAATTGTTTGAATGCAAAACGATAACTTCATTGTTGTCTGTAATGATTTTCCTTATAAATCTAGAATTTCTGCTTTCCCTCCAGATGCCATCCCACCAGACGTGGAATGCCCTGTGGACCAATTCTTTGATGTCAGCGCTGGTACAACATCTTCTCAAATCTTTTACCAGGAACCCACAGCTTCGGACAAAGGACAAGTGAGAATCCTCGATCAGTCTCATCGTCCTGGAGATCTATTTCCTTCGGATGATAAGACCATAGTTGTCTATAGATTTGAAGATGCATCAGGCAATGTCGCTCCCGCATGCCTGTTCTACATATATGTACTAATGGGTGAGCATATTATCAACTTTCCAAAACTTGGTTACATAAATGAGCGCAAGGATAAGATAATATAAGATGCAATACCACAAAGTGCAATGCACTTTAACAACGGTTTACAAATTGCAACTCTTCTTCATATTTTAGATGTCACTAGTTGTGATTCTAAAGATCGTTAACAGTGACGCGCAGAGGTAAAATGAAGCAATTGAATTATTTTTAGTCGTGGTAACAGTACAAAGTACAAATATCGTTGTTTGATTATCCTTACATCAATGATGTAAGAGATGTTCTAGCTAGTTGCAGCTAGACGGATAGCTAGCTGTATAGCCTTTTTCATTTTAGTATGAAGATGAATAATTTAGTAGATCGTTCTCTTTTATGTCATGTTTGCATCTGAGTAAAACCAAGAAGAGATTTCTTTGAAAAAATCCAAACCCCCACTTTTTTATGCTTGAGTTATAGTACATGAAGTAAAGATGAGAATATTCATTCTGAAACAAATTTAGGCACATCGGAAAAGTCTCATTGCAGTTGGTTTTATGGGGGGGGGTGGTAATTTAGAAAGTAATGGAAAGGTATTTTCTTTTCTACGGTAAACCAGACAGGTGCAGTGTTAAACAATCAATTCCTTGATTTGCAGAAGGATTCATCCTATTCACGCATTATTTGGTTCCTATAGAATTTAATATTTGAAATAGACGGGAGTTTCTTTGGATATAATATGTTTGGGTTAGGCTTAACTTGGTGTTGGCATATTAGATATGCATGACCTCCACGTTAATGGCATGGGGAAGTGTGGTTGGATGACTGGCGAATTATTGTGTTGGATATGTTGGATGTTGAATGAATGGAGGTGTTTGGAGTGTGATACTATGAGAGGGCGTGGTTGTATTGTGTTTTGTGTTGCC